>NC_038249.2:24398000-24408458 GCF_000004515.6 Glycine max
TGTCTTCCCAGCATCCAAGTTCTTGGAAGACCGAGTAGAATTTGTCATAGATAGTAAGCAAGAGACGTTCTCACTGATGCTAGGCTTTTGCAATGTCTTGTTATTTGAGACCTTCATTGGCGTAGCAGCGTGATCAAGAGGCGGGAAACCAGCCGAAGATAGACCTGATTGCAATTTACTGAGGTGGAGATCCGATAAGGATAGACCATAATGAGCATGCCTGGCTCCCTGCATGCCAGCAGGAGTACTTTCGAGTAGACAACCAAATTGGTTGGTGTTGTTGGGACCTAGAAGGTTGTTGGGAAGTGTCGGCAAAGGAATCTGGCCATCAAGGGGGAAATCTGGGTGCTGAGGCAATCTCAATTTCTTCCGTGGTGGTGAGAAAGGGGAAAAATGAATGGCAGGCATGTTTGACACCAATTCAACCAGCCACGGGCTCACCCTTCTCACATTTTGAAGTAAATCTGGTTCATCCCATGTAACCTATAAATCCAACTTCAGCAAATTAGTCCTAGTTGACACAAAATAGAGAAATTCAACTAAACTAGGATTTACTTGTGTTAAACGTGCAAAATGCAACTAGTTACACAACAAGAGCACAATCTTATGTGAATGTACAAACAACATCATAAATTTCATAAATAATCTAGTTCTCCAAAAGTTAATTTAATCAGCAATAAACAATTGAAAAGTTCAATAGTTTCTAAATTCTAATTTACCGAATGCATTTGTGCCAACATATTTTAACATAAACTAAAAACTCTAAATGTATCCATGTTCCAATGCGAGAATGAGACAAAATGAATGACATCACAACACTTCTACCAAATTTCCTTCATTGTTGAGCATAATATTTATGCCAAGGCATTTTAGGCTAAAATGAATGTATAAAAAACATTAATCATGTTGCAAAGATATATAATGTACTATGCTAGTTCAAAGGCATCAAGAATAATGAATATAGTGTTACCTGGAGAAGCCTCCAAGGTGAGTTAGGCCAGTTTAGGGGATCAGCAACCTGAACCGAAGATATAGTTCCCATAAACCAACTTATTCGCGAGGAGTCTTCCGTTTCAAAGGCCATCTTGAACCTTATTCCAGAATACCACCTAGTCTGCATTGCTGCTTCAACTAGTGAGGCCTTCACACAAAACTCGGGAGTACTTGCCCGAGGGTAGTAAACAACCTCAAAGGGTTTCTTATTGGCTGCAAGATTTGCAGCTTCAATAATTGCTTCTGGCCTCACTTTTCCCTTTCCCATCATACTTACACTAGGGTTCAATCCATTGCTATTGCCATTTCTCAAGATTCTATTATCATCCTCCCTCAAAAAGGGAGAAAATCCACTATAAGGCATAGGAAAATTTCCTCCTGCAGGATTCCACCCTGAGGAAGTCTCAAGTCCACCGCCAATCCCCTTCTTTGCTCGCCGAATACCAACACACAAATCCCCATTTTCTGCCCTCAAAAACACAATTGAGTCCCCAGCAACAAGCTTCTTGTGATTCACAAAAGTACTCCACCCAGTGGTCAACAAATGTCGCCTTGGCGTGCCCCTATAGATGTGTCTGAATTTCCATGTTTCCCCATGAACATCCTTGGCAAGGATGTTTTGAACGGGAGGGTCAGCTGAGTAGTCCAAACGAGGGAAAATTGTCTCAGCACAATACCTAGGAACAGAAAATCCCCCACCATTGTTAGCATCAGATTGGGTCAAGGTTTTTGCAAATGAAGCTGGCTTGTCTCGAGTTTCAGCCCCAATAACATCATGGTCATAATCAACATCATTGGCATTCAGAGGAACGAGCTTGAGTTTGGCATAGACCTCATCTGTCTCAGGATCAGCCATGTATTTGACAGCAACCACTCTACATGGAACAAAAGGTGGAACCTTAGGACAAGTCTTGAAGTTAACTGGTCCACATGCATGCTCAGCATGACCTTGAGGGAAGTAATAGACCTTAGTGTTCACTGTTGGCATTTGTACCATACCACCTGCACACGCATGCCATAGCTGAGGATCCAAACACCTCTCCACCTCCTTTAATTTCTCTTTTGTGTCCATGAATGTAATCATCTCACTCAATAACTTTCACTGCAAGTGTAATTTTTCCAAAAATGAGCATACAATTGATGACAATTGAAGGTGTCAAAAGGCTGCCTTTCATAGAAGTAAGAGTGCTATGTGTCACACAATTTGAAATTACAAGGAAACAATTCAAGTTAACCCACAATATTTTTTTCTTCTTCTTCTTTATTTGTTGTTTGTTACGTTAATAGAGATTATAGTTCATTCAAATTGAAACAGAGAAATTGAAGACAACATTTTTAATATTTTATGTTTTCTTCTTTAGTCTCTTAAAATTAAAAAAAAGATACATTTCTATTCTTTTAGCCAGATAACGTTAACCGAAGTAAGAAAAAGTGGCTTTATCAATATTTGGCATGTGTCTACTTTTGAGCATCACATCACTACTTTTGTTAAAATTGCATCTTTTCAGCGGCGAAACTTTGAAGAAAAATGGAGGAGACAAAATAATTAACATTACATAATATAAATTAAATGTAATAATTTTGATAATATAATTTTGACGGCTGATTTTAAACATTTAATAATATTCTTCAAACATTTATTATTTTTTATGATATCAAAACATCTTTTGTCCTAACTTATTAATAACATTTTTTAGGTTTTTTATGAATGTTATACCCTTGTATGATACTGAATTAAAAAATAGAGAATTTATTTGTAAATTATTTTTTGTGAAACAATGTTCAAGATATATTAATTTTTTTATATAAAATAAAATTTGTATGAAAATACATAAACTATTAAAATTTCCACCCAACTTTCCAATAGATGTAAGAAAACAATCATATTTTTGCCAACTAATTAATGAAACTCTTTTTTTTTACAATGATGAAATAGTTAATATATGAAAAGTATTATTAACATTTCATATTAATAATAAGTGCTTATGTTTTATGTTATCAAAAGTATAAATATGGGTGATATTAACGTTAAAAAATATTTTTATAAAAATAATAACAACTAGAAATTGACTAAAAAAATACTTTCAATTAAAGACTACTTAAATGTGTTTCTCTCCCTCTCTCTCTCTTTCCTGTTGTTCGAATTCGAAGTTTTTTCTAGATTGAAACTGGACGGTATATGCTTACAAGTACATTTAATTTCTTCTCAGATGTATCTTAATCCCCATACATACACACCAGCGCCAGAGAATGAATTTTTTTTATGTGTAGTAGAAAAGATTTCAATGAGGAATGTTTTTTTTTATCCCTCTATTACTTGAAAAAGTTTGTCTCTGTCCGGATTCATGAACTAAATTCAATTTGAAAGACCAAAAAATAGATTCATTCCAAAATTCAAAGAATAAAACAATAATTAAACCACTTTTATGGTAAGTATTTTAAAGCTTATGTTAAAAACAAATTCTAATTAATTCACAATCTGAAGAAGATATTTTAGAATGGAGCATGAAAATTGATCTCAAATATAGGAAAGAATTAGAACCTGATCCTTGTGAATTTGTTCTCGCCTTTTTCGTCGGATCTGAAAAAGGTAAACGACGTATCTTTGAGAAGCCAGAAAAACAAGTTGTGTGTGCGAGTCGCCTGATTCGTCGGATCTGAAAAAGCAAACCCCGCATCTTGAGAAGCCAGCAAAACAAGAAAGATATTATTATTGTTGAGGATGAGGAAGCTGAGTTGTGTTGTGTGGCTTGCTTTCAAATAAAAAATATTTTGAAGTGAAGAAGAAACTGGAATGTTAAATTTATTCATACGCACCGTGAAGGGGATAATTGAGCTGCTACAGATTGGTTTTGCTTCAGCAGTGTTTGGTTTTGCTATACACTTTGTTTAACGCCAAAGCTTCATCTCACAGAAATTGCGTTGAATAAGGCGTGTTTTGAGTAAAACAAACACACACTTCCTTCCTGGCCTCACCACGTTAGTTACAGAGCCTATTCTGTTTTTTTCCCCAATCTTTTGTTGTGGCAGGACTTTATAGGAGTCTCACATCCACGCTATCTTAGTTTGTAATGGCTTTGGTGACTTTGGTCTCCTTTTAAGCGTAAAAAATAATAATGAAGAAACTGATAATAATAATATAATAATATTTGAGATCAATTGTCATGCTCCATTCTAAAATATCTTCTTCAGATTGTGAATTAATTAGAATTTGTTTTTAACATAAGCTTCAAAATACTTACCATAAAAGTGGTTTAATTATTATTATTATTTACCCAAAGTTTAATTAGGAGTATTTAGTGCTTTTTAGTTGATATGATTTTATCAATATTTTAAAAATATTACGTTATTTTTAATAAAACATTAGAATAATATAAAGTTTTATTTTGTGCGACAGAAACATGTTAAGGAACCATTTTTTACAGGATATTTCAATTAGTTTCTATTAGTAAAAAAAATTGTTTGATTGTTTGATAAATAAGTTTTTTTAATATTTAGTAGTATCTAGCATTTTTCAAACATTATTTTCTAATTTTTTATTTTTTTTAAATTTTTATCCTTAATATATTTATTAAAATTTTTAATTATTATTTTAAATAAATTATAATCTTATGTCATTTTATATTTTTCAATTATTTTAACAGTTAAATTTATTAAATACTTACAATTTAATAAATTAATTTTTCTGTATCTAACTTCTAATCAAATCTTCAACTTTTAGCTAATTTTCGAGTTAGTTTTTTTAAATATAATTAAAATTGAAAAATAAACACGAATTAAGCTACCCATGTTCTGTTAGTATTTAATACTATTAAATATTGAGTTTATGATGTAAAGTGTGCCTATCAATAAATGAGCTTATGTGTTTATTTAATAACAAACATGTTAGATGTTGTTTAAAAATCAATCATCCAAAGACTTTCTTAGTTATCATTTCCTTTTTTTTTCTTAAGATATTTTAAGCCAAAAGTGTGGTACAATACAAGTTTCTTGAGATACTAATAGAAAAAATAGACTATCTAAACAGTATCGGCAATAAGCACAGAAACTTTTTAAACTATGGATACAAAAATTCAAATTCAATATGTAATTTTGTTGTCATCTAGAAATTATTATCTATAATAAATTTATTAATTTTTATAATTAAAAAATACTAATAGTTATTAAACTCTTACAAATATTCATTTAACAAACTGACCAATTCCAACAAGATTTTTTTAATTATCTTACATTGAGTAGTATAAAAATATTTATTACATCAAAAGATTTTAACTTTTACTCAGCAATCATTAATCAATGCACCTAATATATAGGGTAAAAAATGGTAATTAATTAAATTATTAAAAAAAATTGTATATGCAATTTAACAGAAGAACTTAATTTTAATATATTAATAATGTAAAGATTTATATTCTCTAAATCAATTAGAAATCATTTTAAATATAAATTTTAAAATAACTATCATAATAAGTCATAATTAAATGAAAGGGTTTGTATGCAGTTAAATTGTTTGCAGAAATTATCCATGATAAAGTTGAGTTCACCTTTTGTTTTTGGTCGTAGGAAGTAGTTAGCTTATCTATATATGTTATATATGAGGGCGTGGGACTGTGGAGTAGGTAATAGGTTCAACCCCACGGGTTGGTTAACTGGACATTGTTGGTTTTTTCATTTACTGAGCAGAGCTTTGCTTCAGTCTCCTTCAGCATGTGAATACAGGCATACAACTCAATTTGGCTACCCCCACAAACTCAGGCCAAAAGAAAAGAGTTAAATAGAAGCATGCATCACACTGAACACTGACGGATTCAAACCCTACGATAGTGAGTACAAATTATAAAAAATAAAATTAGTGAATTTAATTATATAAATATAGATAAAATAAAATATAAGATTTTATTTATAAATTTGATGAATTTTAAAAAATGAGGGAGTGTAAGTACACACCCTCACATGATAGGTCAGTCATTGACACTGAATGTGTGGATCAATTAATATAATCATATGGGTTAAAAAGAAAAGACTTAAAAAAAAAAGTACTCCTAGCATTTTTCTAATTTAACTAAATTTAAGTTCAAATATATAATTATGTTAAATATTTAAAAAAAAAACTTTGTTACACTTAATAAAACATGTTTAAATTGTCGTCCAACTCGTACGGCAATACATATTCGAAGACTAATCTAATAGATCAACACAAAAATAACACTTGAAATCCATAAATTTGAATTTGGATATATAATTATATTAAATATTCAGAAAAAGAATTTTGTTACACGTAATAAAATATGTTCGAGTTGTCGTCCAACATGCGACAATGCTATTTTAAGGCTAATCTAATAAACCGACGCAAAAATAACACTTCAAATCCACTCGTACGCAAAAGTAACACTCCAAATGAGTTTGAAAACGTAGCTAGTTTTAAGGCTTGCAGACAGTTTCTCAAACATAACCATAATTCTATCGGATTCAGATTAGATTACATCCTGTGAAAAGCTACTTTTGGTCTTTAAAAATATTATATTGCCTTGAGCGGCGTATATAATTGTCAATGCGACAATGCCATTCCAATTAAATTACCCGTCTCTAATTAAACTGCGTTACATGAATTGATAATTTAAAAGCTATAATCAAGATGTAATATTTGGATTATAAAAAAATGACAACATCGTATAAATATCATACAATATTTAACAAATACAAAAAAAAAAAAAAAACTATATTCATTGACGCATGATTAAATGTATTTTAAAATTCAGATAGTATCGTACGTACCACACATTGTTTTTTGTCAGCAAGTTTATGGGTCCACGCTTCCATGGTCTTTGAGGCTAACGCAGTCAAGACTCGAGCCTGACCGGACTTTTTATTGTCTTCTTGGTGGGAAAGGTCTCAGACACCAAGTCATGGCCTCGGACTATATGATTTTTTTTTAATAAAAAAAATTATATATATACACAAATTTGTTTTAAAAATTGGAATGATAAGTTAACTGATAAACTATTAGTTAATAATAATTTATTGGTTCAACTGCGATCAATTATTACTTCCAGTAAAAAAAAATCCAGGTTAATAATTCAGCAATTTTTTTGTTGTATAATGGGCCAATTTGTTTAAATTCATAAAAAATAATTTTAAAATATTTTTTAAAAAAATTATATTTTTATGAGCAGATAGAATTTGTTTATTAAAATAAACATAAAATTATTTTTTAAGCAAAAACAATTTAAACAAACACATTAAAAAATATAAAGCTTCTTATGTTATTAAAATAAACGCTTTTTTTAACAAATAGATTTAAATAAAGTGGCCCAATAATTCAGTGATTAAGTGTGTATATATATATATATATATATATATATATATATATATATATATATATATATATATATATATATATATATATTTATTTATTTATAAATATGACAGTAACTTTTTAACAACAGATTTTTATTATAATTATTTACTAAAAACATTATTTAATAGTGTATAATTTTTCTCAAAGGCTAATAATTTATGTAATTGATATTAACATAAATTGGTCCCTCTTTCTCCCTGTCTCTTTACATACAAGGGATGGAATGGAGTTGATTTTTACACGGATAGATGTTAAAGCCATTTTTACAATATTAATTTTTTTATTAAATAAATTTATCATTTTTCCTCCAAAAAAAACTATTCAATCATAAGACATTTTTTAATGATTATATATTCTAAAATTTAGAAAAATAAAATAATTTAAAATATTTAATGAATATATTTAATATTTTACAGGGTATGTTTATATGTTCATAGTACACAACAAATAACCCCAACGAGTTATTAATTGAGACCTGCCTTGATGATATTTGTACTCATTTACCACATTGGAGTCACGTGGGACAATTTTTGACACTACGATGAAAACATTTAAAACGAAAAATATCATTTAAAATGCCTATATTAAGTAGCCGTAAAATTTAAAAGTTTTATTGTTAAATCTTTTAAAGACTCAGTTGCTTTGTGATTTGGTAACTACATTATTAATTCTAATAACTACATAAGTGAATAAAATGTGGATTATATTAAGAAATTGAAATTGAATTGTTAGTAAAACATAAAGAAAAGACCCTGTTCTTGAATATAGTTTTCCCCGTAACGTTATCATAACCACAAGACACTCGAAATGTCAATTGTATATAGGCAATAGGTTAAACTATGACGTAAGTGTAGTATTTTGCAAACTTGTATAGTTGTAATTTAAGTCAAGTGGTGTGCACCATATGACTAATCTACTTACCCAACCTGGTTAAAGGGTAATTAAAGACAGACCATAATTGATTTCTTTTCTTCTGTTTTATTTTTCCAACATTGATTACAAATTTAAACAGGGAAAAATGTGAATTGAACCATATGCGAATAATAATTTACACCGCACTATAGGTGGGATATATACTATTAATTGTAGCATAGCATGGTCCAATCCTAGCTGTTGAAGTTAAAAACTAGTAGTATGGCCAAATGTGGCGGCACTAATTTTTGCCTCTTTCTGAGGCCAGATTGCAACAATAAAGAGAAAGAGAGAGTGTTATGCCAAAAGCCACATACCCTTGCTAGTGTGATTTTTTTTTTTTAATTATAGATATCTTTTAGGAGAAATAATCATATTTAAATCAAGAAAGATGACTAATAATAATAATAATAAATTTAAATATTTAACAAAGTTACATATTCAAAATTTAAATTCGAAGTAATTGATTAAACTAAAATAATTATTTGGTAAGATAATGTTTATTTTGAATTAGACCTATTATAATTTTATCATGTAAGAATTTGATTTCTCTTATTTTGACCAACAAGTTCTAACTCCGAAAAAAGGCAATTAAAATCTAAGCCCGCGCAAAGCTAGTGGAAGAAAAAGACTTGGTGCTAAAACCAAACACAAACAAGAACTATAACATGATAATTATAAGGAAGAAAGAGATGGGGTAACCACCAAAAAACAAAACAAAATAAAGACACAAGAAGCTTGGTAATGTCCAGCCCTGCAGTGCCCCCAAGAGATAAATGAAAAATATATATAAGTGGTGGGGAAGGGAGAAAAAGAGAGATTATAATTAGTTAGGTCATCTCATGGAAACTATATATGCACCATATAGAAGGGTTATAAGGTGCTGGCATCATTGAAGTTGAACATTGAAAACACATGGAGCAGACGTCAAATTTAGGAACTTGTCGTTCCTCTTTCGATTGAAACTCGCCACACCAATTACAGGCACCCAGCCCACCAACACTAAATACAGGGTTCATGACTTGTCTCAGGATCGATGTTAACACCTCTAGGTTTTTTTTTTTTTTTCTTCCATCAACTTTCCACTAAGGTGGTTGATTTTAATTTGCTCGATTTTAATTTATAGGGAAAAGTTTTTCATCTTCTTAATTTGTGGATCGATGTGTCTTCTTGTCACCCATCCAAAACAATTTCCAAAAGTTTTTATTCTCCCCGCTTTTGTTGTAGTGTATTAGTATTGGTCAATCTGCACAACTGTCTTGGCTGATAATTATGATGCAGGGTAAAATGTGTTTTGTTTTATATAAATAGATGATTAAATATTCTGTTTTAATCTTTTTTATTTTTTTTAGTTTTTATCATAGTAAATTTATTTATTTATTAAATAATTTTTATTTTTTATATATTCTCTTCTGGAGACCATCTTAAAATTGCAAATTACATGTAGACATCTTTTGTGGCGAGATTTAAACCTTGCTTTGTCATACAGTGAGGGACTAGGATCTTTTGATAATTTTTGGAAGAAAAAGAAGAGAAAAAGCTTTGAAAATGGATAAAAAGGAAGAATTGAGCAATATAAATCCCAGTAGAAAAGAGAAATAGTATATATGTTTAATCAGGAATTAATAAAAATATTTTCCTAAATGAAAGGCCAAAAAAAAAAAAAGAGGATTGGGAAAATGAGAATTTATGATGGAAAAATTATTAAAGTTGAGTTTAAGAGTTTGCTTATCAATCAATCAAGCCTAGATGACTTTCTCATCATCCTTTTTCCTAAGCTTCATTACAACACCAAGTAAATACCTCTTGAAGGAATTTGGTTTTTTGTGTTGGAAATTTTTAGAACTTTTGCAAATTGATGTTAGAAATTGATTTTCTCTATGTAAGAGTGCAACAAGCTCATGCACAAGAATGAAACCCTAAGAAAGGATAGAGAGCTTGAAATTATAGATAATGGGAGTAATTGGTGTGATATACATGGTGATTTAGGAGAGTCAACTTAGTTTAAGTATTAAGTTAATGAGAAATGTTAATGGCACTCTTTTTCTAACACTTTTTATACAAATGACTAAAATTTATTTAAAGTTATCAATTTTGTGGATCTCACTTCTAAAATATGAGAGAAAATCATGATGAAGACCCACCAAAATCAATAATTTTTAATAAATCTTTCTCAATCATAGATAATATTAAAA
>NC_038249.2:24408558-24609574 GCF_000004515.6 Glycine max
TTTATAATTATTATTCTTAAATATTATGTAATTTAAAATTTCAAGTAAATTTTGTAGTTCTCTTTTAATTAGGTAGTTAAAAACACACCCTTAGATATTTTCTAACAAAAAAATGTTTTATACATATTGTTGACTAGAGTAGGATTGTGTCGTGGACAAGAGGAAGGAAATTAAAGAGGGCAACAGTGCATATATTGACAAAGATAAAAAAGATAAAAATAAAATAAAAATGAAGTGATTAATAAATATGGAGGGCATAGCAAGGCAAGCTGTCATACTTGCATGTGATGTGGATTGTTTTGATTGATTAAGGTTCATTATTTCATTGATCCAGCCATGAGAGCTTGAGAAGGGGACGGTGCTGTCCCCTCGTCTCTTCTTTGCAATGAATTTGTCTCTGCAGTTCCATTTCCATTATGCATATGTCTCAATCACCTCCACAAATAGCTAATAATATCAACCCTAATATATATATATATATATATATATATATATATATATATATATATATAACCCCATCTCTTTTTTTGAGATAAAATTCTAACCTCATTTTTGCTTTCCATTTATTTAAAAAAAGAAACAACTGATTTTTGTTGCATTTTATTTCTCTCAATTTATCTATCTGCATACCATGATCAAATAGGGGAGGAAATAAGAAGGATAAAATTACAATTAGCAATCCCTCAATGTACTTATATATATATATATATATATATATATAACTCAATGCACCGAATACCTATTGTCCACTAACTGTAATATATTAAATTAAGATTAAGATAACGATTGAAAGCATTATTGATTGATTACATTATTTCATGCATGTTTTATGTGAGAGAGAAAGATGGGCAAGCGCATGTAGCATATTAGTTAAAATAATATTAATAATATTTGCAAATGACTTAAATATTTGACGAAATATTATAAGTGATAGAACAATTTTGCTATATTGAGATTTATTTCTTTTTTTTATTAAGGGATTTGTTTCTTTTCACTTCAATTAGCTAATAGAAAAATTATATTATTTTTTCATTTTTACTATCCATTACCTTAGGCAATATTAAGATATTAACAAATAAATAATTTTACTATAAATTGTGGTCAACATTTATTTTGATTATTAAATATTTCATTTTTAATATTTTTTTATAAAATTTTTCATTCTTTAACTTTTGTTGTAAAAGTATTTGGTAAAAATAGGAGTAATTTTCTTTGAGATATTAAAATTGCCGCAAAATTTACAAAGTTCAACAAGTAGTTTATAAATTCTTGCCAAAATTTATTTGTCAATAAATATGTACGCTCACCTAAAATTACACACAGCAACATACATAAATAATAGTTTTAATTAAATATTAGTTATACACACCGAAAATACGCGTATTTAACTTTTTAGTCATTAAATGAAAAGATAATTAATTAACCTTCTATTGATACGTATATGTTAAATTAAATTAAACTCTTTTGAGACTGATGAAAATTTTTAGTACATTCTATTCTTTAAAATTTAAATTTTAAAACTATTTGTTTACAATCCATTATACATATATTTATTATAATAAATATTTTTATTTTTATTTTAAATTTAAATCATATACATTAATTTTATAATTTTAAGTATTTGTTTAAAATATTTACAATTTATTTTTCACATTGTATCTAAATTTAAAAATAGAATAAATAATTATTTTGGTTCCTGAATATATAAATTGATAACAATTTTGAATCCTGAAAAATAAAAATTCTGATTTAATAGTTAAACTTATAAAAAAAATATAATAACTTAATATTAAATTAGTCTTTAAATATTACAATTTAAATAAAAAATAATCACACAAAACTTAACAATACCATATATTTTCATATTCTTTTCAATTCAAAATCCTTAAAATATGAGTAATAACTAGTATAGTTAATTAATGAAGGCGATGAAAGAAGTGACAAGTGTGAGGACGACACGTTTGTGTTAATTTGACAACTACAAGACAACAAAGGGAGGCAGTGCGTGGAGGGAGAGATGCTACGTTTCATTTCATGGCCATGGCCCTTTTGGTTTCTTTCTCTTCATTCATAATTTAGCGTTGCCTTGTGTTTTTGTATTTGTAATTGTATTGTTGGATGGGATATGTTTTTAGAAATGAGGTTGATGTCAAAAGGAGTGACAAAACAATCTTCCACGCGTTGGAATGTTGTGTCCCATTGACGCCATTACCATCCATCATTCATCCCTTTGAATTTATCAATCTTGGACTGCCACTTGCAAATTAGAGGCAACCCACCCTTCTCATATAAACATTTTTTGTCTCTATTTTTTAATACTTTTCTTTTGGTTTAATTGTATTTATTTTTCCTTGTGGGTGTGTTTGGTTTATGAAAGACATCAAAAGAAAAAAAAAAAGGTAAAAAACATAATAAAAAGTTTTATGATTTTTATGTTGTTTGAGAGGAATGAAAATGGAACCAAAGAGTTTTTCTTTTCCTCCTCTTGTTTTTGTTTGTAGTTCTCTCTCTCTATATCTCTTTATTCTTCTAAAACACAGGTATTCTATACAAGAAACAATTCTGTGAATCATGCAGGACGATTATAAATGATAAAGTGTTCTTTCTAGGTATTTAATGTAATTGCTTTCTCACAATTTTAAAAAAAAAACAACTGATTTTCCTCTTTTTGTTTATAAAGAAAATAGAATAAGTTTTCTTTTATCTTTCTATTTTCTTTATAAGCAAAAGTAGGATAGAGAAGAAAATAGAGGATATATATATAGGATTTTGATAACACGTACACACTTTTGGTAAATATTTATGAGATTTGTTAATGTACAAAGTCTTATTTTTTAGAATGAACGCGGTAACAAGCTATAATTAAAAAATATCTTAAAATATATTAATAATATAACTGATTAACACACACACTTATACTAAAAGATAATCATGTATATGATATATAAGATTCACTCGTGATTAAGGAAAGAGGTGAAGGGAGGTTGTGAGATCGAATTCTTCCAAACTAATATTTTTAACAATATATATATATATATATATAAGAGTAGGTTATTATTTTTAATACACACGATCATCTTTTTTTATTGGTATCCGTTCAAATGAGAAGGAATAGGAATATACATATATATATATATATATATATATATATATATATATATATATATATATATATATATATATATATATATATATATATATATATATATATATATATATATATATATATATATATATATATATATATATTGGTTTCCGTCCAAATGAGAAGGAATAGGAAAAATATGGTGCCCACCTACATTTTCATGTTTCTTTCCTTATGTAAGCAAAATCAAACCATGGGATAAATTATTTTGGACTGCTTTCTTTCATCTAGAATGATTTCACTACTATTTTTATGTTTCAAATACTTATATGATTGTCTGATTTTGTTTCCAAAAAGTTTACTTATATCAAGTATTTAATTTTTTTCTCATATTTGCAATCTAATTCTTTATTCTGATTACATTTAATATACAACATAATTAGTTAGTATCACAAACTGAACATGACATAACACTGACACCGAGTAAATATAATGTACTAGCTAAAGAATACATGGTTTTTAGACTACAATAAATTAAAAATGTGTTAGATAATTATATTGACTTAATTGTTCTATAGATGTTGATTGCAAAAAATATTGTTTTAGAATGTATTTTTACTCTTAGCAAATTAATGACTTGAATATTAGGTAAAATCAAGATTGAAGGACCTGCAAACATGAGAAAATTTAATTAATATGATCTGATATGATTGACAAATAATCTTATTTTTTAAGTATATAATTATAAATTTAATCTTAAATTCATGTATATGAAAAAATATTTATTGAAAAAAGTTAGTTTTTTAAATAGATCTTAGTATATTAAAGAATTAATTTTTAACTTTCGGCTAAAGAATAACTTAAAAGAAAATTTGAGTGACTTAATTAGCATAATTAGAGCTTGAGTGATCAAAATGTATTTTAATTTAATTTTTAATGAAACAATTAGGTATCAACATATATGCTTTTTAATTAAATTTAAAATACATTGGAATTTCAATTTAATAAAATTCTGCCATGGTTATAGTTTTCTTATTTTAAATTTTAAAAGTGAATACAATTTAGATTTTTTTTTTCCCATAACCATGTGAAAAGTTATGTTTCTTTTTCTATACAATAAAACACTTTCTCTCTTTAAAAAAAAAAACAACTCTTTCTCATTCACTATGTAATACTAAATGCAATTAAATATATTATGTTCTACAAAATTCACCAAAAAAAGAAAAGAAAAAAATTAAAATGTTTTAATTGGGAGTGTTGAACACTTGAAAGTTTTTGGATACATTGAATACTTGAAAGATGATTATTCATTTTTGCTTCCCTATTTTGGGTGAATGTAATTGAGGATATGGGCAGTGCAGACACCGGAAAGGAAGATGAAGTCTAAAAAGTGTGGACCAATCTGTGTGGGCATGGTGGGTGGCTCTGCCAGAGTGACAAGCAAACCCAACTAAAACCCTCTCCCTTCTCTTCTCTTCTCACTGTACCTTTGTGGGTAGTGCAATCCAACTGCAACAAGAAATTTCTTCATAGAAGAACCAATTTTAAATGCATGTCTCCACACGAATAATTAATGGTCATGTCATCATGGTAAAAAGAATGAAAAGCTTTATATCTGGAGCAGAAGAAAGTTACCTCTTCTTTATTAATTTGAAATTGAAATATTACAATTAGAATATGTGTAGTATAGTTTGATTTCATAAATTAAATGAATTGTGAACTCATAAGGATAGATAAATATTTTTTTCCCGTGATTTTCAGGTTTTAAGTTGAATTTGACATTTTGAAAAGGACTTTATTCAATTATTAATTTTGAACCTGAGAATTAATGCACACGCATGTGGTTGCACGTGATAATAATAATAATTTCCAAGACAACATTGTATCGGAAGTATTTGAAGTGATATGCTAAAAGACTTTACCAAGGGAGTGGACAGTCTCCAAAATTAAGTCTGGGACAAAAGTAATACCTTTGTAACTTCTCACAACCTACGTTTGTCACCAACAAAAGGTTTTCCAAACACGTTGTAGCTTAATTGTTGATCGAATAGTGTGTGAGTTCTAAATTTTTTAGTACTTGAATTCAATTTATATGAATAAAAAAAAAAGAGTTCAAGGTTTATGACTTGTTAACTTACCAATACTTGTTTTTTAAAATGAATATTTATACAACTTGCATTTTTAATATATTTTTTAAAAGAATTTAATTAGAATGTTAATAGTGCAATTTTTTTTACATCATCCTCAAATTTATTGACTTTTATATTAATTACTTTAAAATTATAAAAAACATTGATTGATAATATAAAAATCTTTACTATAATAGTACATAAAAATCAAACTCTTTAAAAACTCAAAGTTATAATTTACTAAAAATACGTTTTTCTTAAAAATAAGTAAGTGTATGCTAGCAACTAGTTGATTTAAATTTTGTATTTAGTTATAAATCTTACATATATTTTAAAATCTAGACCAATAATTGAACTAGTAAAATAATTGGTTTATGATTTAAGGTTAAAGTGTGATTGAACCATAGTTGAATTGACAGCAAATAAATAAATATATTTTTAATGTTATAAATATTAAAATAATATAAAATTGTAACAAAATAAGATATAAAAAATTATAAATTAGTTTAAATGACTTAAATTATATGCTTTATAAGATATAATAATAATAATTGAAAAAGTAATGTATACTTAGTGTAATTCTTGAATATATATTTTTATTTACATAAATATATTTTAAATTAAATTAAAATTAAAAATGAGAAATATTGAAAAAAAAATTAAAACTAGCTTTTTGCACAATTTTTTTTCTTTGGTGTTGGACCGATTCTCATCAATTCTAAAGATGAGACAATTTTTTGGGGTCAACAAATTGGTCACCGGACCGATTCTCGGCCGAACTGGTTAGTTCGTTCCGAAACCAATTTTTAAAACTACAATCTTAGAACATATTTAAATAAAAAGAAAGAAAATTGTATGAGAATTATAATTAAATATGCAAGTTGTAGCATCTATTTATTGTAATTAAATATCCACATTTCTAGAGGCGACAAATTGGGTATGACCCAAACAACTCACTATAAGACCAGACTGGACCCTTAAGTTTTAGTTCTGAAAAAATCGGGCCAATATTAAGCCTAGTGGGCTAGTCAGACCTATAGAATTTAGGTTCGAAGACCAATTTATTATTGGGAGTTACTATTTCCACTCCCCTTCTTTTTCTAGAACACCTCTTTATTTTCTTTTCCAAATATACCCAGGTAAAATACACTTCCCTTCTTAAATCTCCATACTCCGTAGTCTCTCTTGTCGTCATGAATGCTTTTTCATCTCCGCTAAACTCTGCTATGTCGACAGCCGTAACAAGCATGATGCTCACAATAAAGATAAAAATGTGTTTTGATAAATGCAGAGGCTAGGGAAATTTGTTTGAGCTAACGTGGATGTCTTTTGTCAAACACGTGGTGGGCTTTTATGAAAATAAGTTATATTATAAAGACTAACCGGGCAATGTAAGGAAATGCAAACAAAAAAAGGACTCAAGGAGCTAGGATTGAATAAAATGCAAAGACAGTGGAATTTGCAAATGAAATTTGATAAAGATTGTATTTTTATTGGCTGATGCATTGCTTTACTTTGTTTTTTTTTTTTTTTTTTATAGGAGATCTTATCTATTAAGGGCTCTATGTGTATTTTCTTGATCAATTATTTTGTATGTTTTTCTTTCCATAGCAGCAACCTCTAGGCCATGAAAGATTGTTGGTCGAGTGCCACCGTCTCGTCTCCCATGAAACTGTGCTCGTGTGTGTCGCGGTCGATGACAGTGGTGAAGCCTTCATTGTAGAGAGTTAGGAAGGGGAGTGTATTTACTTGGATGTTCTTGGAAAAGAAAAATAAAGATGGAGTGGTTTAGTAATAAAGGGGAGTGGAAATAAAAATTCCCTTTATTATTTTAATTTTATTTTCTTATAAAATTTATATAAATCTGCACAAAAGCAGACCGATGGATCAGATTGGACCAATAAATCTGCGACCCATAAGAAATTTAGGCCGGGCTGACCCGAATGGCCTATTTGCCACCTTTACACAAACACATGAATTTAATTGGAATGCACTAAATATTCTTACTCTGTAATTTAATCAGATAGCCATATAATTAAAAATTGTTAACTTCTGTTATAATTATTTTTAAAAAAAAATCATATGAAGTCATTTTTAATTAGTTAATATTATAAAAATCTTTACACATATACCATTACACCATTTTATGCTGATATCAGTGTAAAATCATTTTCCAGATCCATTACACGACATATACCATTTTCTCTACAATTAAACTCTCTAATCTCTAGCTGTAGTCACCACAATACATTCAGAGGTTCTAAAATTAATTTTGAAATAATTATTTTAGTGGCCACTATGTTACATTAATTATTTTACTTTTATTTAATGCTCCGTCAAAGTTTAAAATATTGATGAAACACTAACATTTTTAATGAAAAATGAAAAAAAAATTAAAATGAAACTTTCAAAAACATAAAATATTAAAATGAAAATTTTAAAATTAATATATCAAAATTAAAATTTCAAAAAGAATTTTATGATGCTAGAGCATCTGATATTTTCAGCTAAATCTGAAAATTGAGCTCCTTGGATCTTATTATAATTCACCATGTAGAGCAAGTCCAAAACATTTATTTTTTGAAAGGAAGCAAGTCCAAAACATTTCTTTTTGAAAGGAAGCAAGTCCAAAACATAAACACCACCTAATAGTGAGTTTGAAAATTTGATAACAGTCCAAAAATGTGGAAGCAAAAATTATTTGCTTTAGTCAAGACATGAAAAATCACATCCAATGTGCCTCTAGATGTGTTTTCAAACATGCTATATCAAACAAAAACCAATATAGATGTTGTCATTGTTGTGTCTGCCATTAACCACCACTTTTCAAGCTACAAGCTAGTTTACTGAGGAAACTAAAAACTGAGGAGAATATAGGATGAAGTGTCAAATCAACTTAAATTCACCAAATATGAATTTTGACCTCCATCTCAATTTTATTTAGTTGACTTTAGATGGTCAATTTTTCTAATCAGCTGTCTCCATTAGAATGCTAAGATAAACCAGAATGAGGAATCAAGAAAAAAAAATGTCATTACATTCTCTAGCAAGAAATCCAAACCTGAGCTACACACAAATCTGCCAAAAAATTAGGTCTCTCTTCAAAGGCCCTCAAAAAACCGGATGTGGTCTTCAAATGTCTCCCCATGTCTGATTTTGCTTACTGATCCATCTTCTTCAACCTAAAATATTTTAGAAGATAATATATTACTATTTAAGGACAAATAGTTTATAAATTAAAACAGTGTTTTCATGCAAAGTTTTCTTATAAGTGGTGTGGTGCAAAACTTCAAACTAGTCTGGGATTTTACAACAGGTGTAAGGCTAATAACAATGTTGCTAACAAGACATGATTTATTCAATGTTATACCAAATATTCTTATCCTTTTATTTATTTTTTGTATAGATGTAAAGCTGGAAAAAGGAATAAGGATCAAAAGGAGGGAAAATCACCCAGTTGCAGTTCTTCTAAAGTGAATGGTACACTAAAACTCTAAAAGAGTAGAGTGGATTTCAACCACCATTCTTGAATAAAATTTTCAGCGATAACTTTTTATTAATCAATGTTTCAGTAACACATCCCACTTTCATTAATGGTTGTCAACATGTAAATTCCTCTAATAGCTACCCTCAACATAAAAGAAGCCAGTCCAATGAAATTAGCAATTGAAAAGAAGCAGTTTCATACCCAATACTCAGGAGGCCGCATCTTTAGATTGTAAGTTGATGCCATACTCATACAATAAGCACCAGCATCATGAACAACCAGACCGGTACCCTGCAAAGTAAAACTCGGTTCAGATAGTGAAATCAAGCAGGCATTGTCATAATCATAGTTTTGTACAGATGGTTAAGCAAGTATTTTATTGAACTAATTAATTATAAGATCTTTACGTTATATTACCTTGGCTGGAGTTGGAAGTTGTCTATCTTTTCCTAAGAAATCCGCAGACTCGCAGACAGGGCCGACCACATCAAAATTTGCTATCTCAGCATTCGCTGGGGCAGGGGAAACCAGCTCGATATGCTGCAACCAAACAATGACATTCCGTTCAATATTCAACGAGAAGAAATTTCCCAAAAATATAAAAAACACAACCAACTGAACCAAGTGACATTTGGGTAGCATCAGACCATAATGAACTCATACGTAGTCTTTTAGAGGTCTATCAACTCCAAAGCAGCAGGCAAAAGTACCTATACATTTATATCTTTCAAATGCATTATAATAACTTAAATTGCCAGGCTAAAAAAAAGAATCTTTTTCTTTTTTAAGAGTTGGCACAGGAATGAGAAAGGAGGACATAGAGGATAGGATGCCAAATAACCCAAATATATAATGTCAGGCATATTTTCAGTTGATAGCACAATATGTTATAATAGAGCATTTTATGTTAAGATAAAAGCACATGCACTCAAAGGGTCTAGAATCTTAATTAGTCTCCTACATAGATCAGGAAGGAGGGAGCATCAAACCCAAAACTCAAATGAGAAAACATTACGTTATATGTCTGCATCAGTATTGATGTACTTTGTGTAAAACCAAAAGAGGTAGATTGTTTGGATAACTACCTGGTAAGCATCATAAAGACTAGGACGGATAAGTTCGGCCATGCTTCCATCAATCACAATAAAGTTTTTAGATCCATTGGTCTTGACACCTGTCACCCGGTTAACTAAGCAACAAGTGTTTGCAACGAGTGATCTCCCTGGTTCAATAATGAGATTAAGACCACGGGAAAGAACAAGCTCCCTTACCTATTTCAATCACAAGCATAAAATATTAAATTTGCTGGAATACCATGAACTGTATAATTAAAGAAAAATATACAGCATCTTGCTTATGAAAAGCATTTAGAGAAAGAATCGGTAGAACATGTCTAAATTGTCCAAAAATGCTATGAAGATGTTCCTATACATGATTAAAACATACACAAACATAAAGATGAACATATCTTCTCGCGTTTATGTGTAAAGACAAATAAATATCAGATGTGGAACTGAAATAAATAAATACCAAATGAAATATCAAAGTAAATAGTATATATTGTGATATCATATCAATACAATGAATATGAATTACCAACTATAATAAAAAATAGCAAGAGTTTACCAAAGATCTTTATGAGCCACTAGTAACTAGTGAAGGGCCGCTTGATTGTATGGAAATTCACCAAAAAACGGATAATTAATAAATACATCTCAAAAGATGGCAGTAATGTGGCCCCTCAAACACTGAACACTATACATTTATATAGTTTATGCAAGTGATAGTTCTCAAAGGGTAAGTTTTCAGATGTCCCGGCATGTTACGACCTATGACATGCTGCATTTAACTATACATATTGCAATGTTAAAAATGCTCATTTATCATCCAATAGTGATTCCTTATTCTTATAAAGATTGCAAACTTAATACATAAATCAAATAAATTATGGGAAGATAAAGTGAGATATCTGAGGTCAAGTCCTCACAGTGTCAATGAGATCTCTGGGTGTAGGAAGGACAGCACCAGAATGTTGATAATCTATCCCAAGTCCACCACCAATATTTAAATAATCAACTTCAAAACCCTGAGCTCGGATTTGGTCAATGTAGTTAACCATAATAATGGCAGCATCCCTGAAAATGTCAACCTGAAGAAAAAATTAATAAAGCAAGAATGTTTACAACTAAAAAGCATGTGCAAATTGATAAGGAAAAGTTATCCAATGGAAAAATTGAGTCCATGGTTACTCTATAAAATCATACAGAATCAAGCAGGGTAAAGTAGACAGAAGAAAAGAACATCCCAAAGTAACAAACGAAAAAGAAAAAATAAACTTGGTTGGCAATAATAAAGCAATTATTGTGATGTTCAGTTCAGATTTATCTGATACAGGGTGAAATGGGAGTAGATGAAATAAAAAGAAACACAAATACTTTGAGAATTACCTTGGTGATTGTTGACCCAAGATGGCAGTGGGCCCCTACAAGCTTTAACTCATTAGGATGCTCCTTCACAGCATCTAGAAACCATTGCAGCTTCTCATTTCTTATGCCAAATTTGGAGTTCTTATTCCCTGTTGCAACATAAGGGTGGACCTAAGCATAAAAAAGATAAAAAAAATTTAGATAATTTCATTGTAATAAATATTATATGAAAATGAAGTTGAGAGATGGAGATTTGGAGGAATTGAGTTGGGCCAAGATATAGCAGTCAGTAACAAGAACAACCAGTTAATAAAGTTTTGGTAACAATGAAGGTCATGTTCTAGTCATGGATAAAAAGGAACAGAAAAGAGTGAATCTATTGTAACTAATGAAATGGGTTATATAACAATGTCAATGGAAGAGAGAAAATAAGATAATAACAGAACCTGTTTCAAAATTTAAAAGTACAAGTAGCCAAAATTTAATTTTGGAAGAAATAAAACATTTAAGTTTTATGGGAGTCTTCTTTTGTGTGTATTGTCACTTCAGTTGTTTACCAGTTAGCCATACTTGACAAAACATTAACATCTTGGCTATAAAAGTCCTTAAAGGGTGTGAGTGAACACAAGTGGCATGTAACACTTTCTAAGTCATGAAGTAAACTTAACAATATTATATACCTGCGGATCCACATCAGGATTAATCCGTAGTAAAACATTCACCCTCTTTTGAGCAATTTTTGCAGCTGCTATGATGTTTTCCAAGTCAAATTCACTATCAATGTTGACAAAAACACCTTCTTTGGCAGCCAAGACCAAATCATCCAAGACTTTCCCATTGCCATTAAAGATACACCTATTCACCAATGTGTTGATCCACAAATACCCTAAATATTACACTTTTTTCAAGAAAATAAAAGAATTACTAAGAACTGGTTAAGAGATATGCCAAACAATATAATTTTTAATCAAAGCTAACCAAGGTCCAGATGACAGATCTGTATATATCAGAAACATATTAGGTGAGAGAAATCAGAGCATGCTCCCATGAAAGAAGTTAATGGATGACCAAGATTGACTTCTCTCATCTCTCACCAGACATGCTCCCTCCCATATATATACAGAGTAGGGAAGCATATCAAGTGAGAGACAAGAGTATGAAAGGAGCAACTCTTGATCATACAATCTAAATGTACGGTCAAAATCAGACATAGGTAAAACAATCTTTACCATCATGTTCTCACAGGATATGTTCCTATAATAGCTGCGCATAAAGGATCTTAAAAAACCACAAATACATTGATACATGTAGACACATCCAAGGGTTAAGTGTAATTCAACCTTGTCGGATCAAACCCAGCCCGAAGAGCCAATCTAAGCTCATTCCCACTCACAAGCACAGCACCACAACCCAACTGCCTCAAATGCTCCAGAATCTTCAAATTATTGTTGGCCTTGATGGCATAACCAATTATAGACCTCAAACCCTCCAAGGCGTCCTTATAAGCTTCCACATTTCTAGTAATTTGAGGTTTACTGTACAAGTAGAAAGGTCTTCTTTCAACAGAATCCATAATTTCATGCACTTTAAGCCCCTCACAATACAAAAGCCCATCTTCACTCTTTGTGAAACAGTGCTGAAAACGAGTCCTAGTATCGGAGTTATGAAGCGAGGAGTTAGCAGTGATCTTCTGGGAGTGAACTGCTCTAAGAACCCGCGGTTTAATAGTAGCTTTGAGTGGTAGAATTAGGTTTTGAGGAGAAGGGTTTTGGTTCAAAGGGTGATTAATAAAAGTTTTGGAAAGGGGAGGAGGATTATAAAGGATGTGTGAGGCAGCCATGGAAGTGGCAATGATGTTCCTGAAAACAAACTGAACCTATTAATCTCAGTTATCTACCATAACTGCAATAAATAAAAACACAAATTATTCAAAGCAATGAAAGCATTAACATTTTCTTTTGCAGAAAGGTTACTTGAGTGTGATGGGGCAAAGCAATAACATGACAAAAATAAAAGTAAGACAAGACAACAAAGGGTGTCCTACAAGCATTTGGAAATGACTAAAAATGTTACATTGGTTTGAGATACACAATAGCAGAAGCAAATATCAGTTAATTCATCGAGAGAGAGCTTACCCGAAGGGAAGTTTAAAGCAGCAAAAACCCACAAAACAGGAACAAGTGCAAGTCCCAGATCAATTTCAATCTCGTGAGATAGTTATTATCTATAAACAAATTTAATGCTAACAACTTTTTTTATCAGCGATAGACTTGGGTAAACGGGCCCAGGTCCCAAACGGGCCCAGGTCCATGGACTGGCCCGCGGGGCTCGCGGTCCGCGCGAGTTATGGACCAATTTTTTTAAACGGTTCATGGTTATGTTATATATTTTTTGTCTGTTCCGCTTAACCCGCGGACTATGCGGGTTTGGCCCGCAGGGTCCGTGTGGGTTGCCTGCAATCCGTATTAGGTTTGATTTGTGTGACCCTAACCCAATTATATTAGGTTTGATTTTCTCTTTTTCACTTTAAACTTTTCTTTTTTTAAATAATATAGGCTAAGAACATTTTTTCTCCTCACGGTTTTTCTCCACCACGCATTCACGCGCACACAAGTCATACGACTCTTTCCCTTACAAGGAAAACAAAACGTGACTCACACTGGCACAGCCTCGGCCCACCACCGCGCCACCACACAAAGTACATCTCTTCTCTCTCTAGAATTTGTTTTTATCCTATTTTTGTTGGGGCTGATTCATTGTTGTTGTACTTTTAAATGTGGAGATGGAGAAGACTCAAGCTACTTCAGATATGGAATCATTTGTTGTTGGAGATGTTTAAATTTCATATTTTAGATTTATTGTTTAGATTTTCTTTTGTTAAGACATTATTTATTTTATCGATGTAATTGACTAATTATTGATATTTTATTTACATCTGTATTGAACTTAATTTGATTGTATTGTATTTTTATTAAAATTAAAATTCTTTTAAAATTAGGCCCGCGGATCGGCCCATTTGACCCACGGGGTCCGCGGGGCGGGGGCGGACCAATTTATTTGGTTCGTGTAAAAAGTTGGGCGGACTGGCCCGATTCGCTACCTATGCGGGCTTATGCGGGGCGGACCAGCCCGCTTACCCACCCCTAATCAGCGGGAATCCAAGACTATGTCAAATAATTTATAATAATTCATACATTTTATTTAAAGAATTGAGTCCCTTGAATGCTAACAATTAAATTAATTAACTTTTTTACTAAACATAAACTAATCAACTATATCTTATTATTAGGGACAAAAGTAGTACATGTCTAACTTTATCCTATATACTCCATGGTCTTAAATATATATGAAAAAACATATTTTTTTCTTAAATATAAGAAAATTTTAACTAATTTTACTTTATTTAATATTATTATTTTAAAAATACTATTTATTTGATTGAAGTGTTAATTTCAATGACTTTTTCTTATTTTTAATACCAAGTTTCAACTTAGGGTAAGTTAAAAAAAATACTTTTTAATTGAAATTAATACAATTAAACATGGTTAACTAGCTTTGTTAGTTAGTATGACATTTTTTTTCTTCTTATAGTCTCATTATTCCTAATTATAGAACTCTTTCAACTAAGTGGTGCTTCTTAAGAAAAATAATTAATTTATTTAATCACATTAAATTTGTCAATTATTTATACTATCATTTCAAAATTACTTTTTTTTCTCTCTATCTACGTAATTATTTTTTATTAATGTTTGGAGAGAAAATAATTAGGTAAAAGTATATAGGAAAAAATAATTAATTGATTTAAAAATTTAAAAAAATCTTATAAAAGAGACAAATAAATTTCTAAAAAAATAGTATAATTAGAAATAGAGGAAATATTTGAGATCAAAGGAGTAATCCTCTAGCAATTTGAGTTTGAGAATGTATTGGACCTCCCTAAGTTTATACTAACAAAGATCCTCATACTAGACAAACAAAATTTGATACTACTGATATAGATAGTTAGATTTCTTTAAAGTGTTAGAGATTTAATTTCTAATAATGTATATGCAAAATATTTTATTGAGATATGGTACTCACTTTAATGATCTTAAAAAATTACTTTTATCAATTAAAAGATACCTTATCTCAAAAAAGGGTCCTCTCCCAAGAGTATATATAAAGAGATTCAAAGGTTTTTTATGCCTTGCTCTTATTTTAAGGTAATAGTCTTTTATTTTAAGCTTTTGATTAGAAATTTCAACCATATTATTATTTTCTAAAATTAATTAAGATATAAACAATCTATTTGCCTGTTGAATTCATACGACAATAAGATAAAAATAAAACACTAGCTTCAAAGTTTTTTTTTAACATTGTAAATAAAATTCATCTCATAAATATACAGAGGCGTAGAATTTTTAGATATAAAGACTAAAACAAAAGGATAGTATAGATATTAGGACTAAATAATTAGTTAAACCAAAATTAGTTTATCAATCAACCTAGAATTGGTTTTTATTGATATTACTTTTAATTAATAAAAATTAAATTTTTAATATAAATATTATGGATCTATATTAACGATATGATATATCATATTAATAGATATCTCTGTTAGTAAAGAAAATTGATATACATAATATAAGTACATTAAATATTAATATGATATATCAGTATATATTCAATATCTATATTAATAATCTATTTCTTTGTTAGAAAATGATTATATTAATAAAAATAATCCTAACACGTAACATTTCTTTTTATCGATTTGTAATGTGCTTCATCATACTTTTCAACATACTACTTCATCAATTTTAAATAATTTTTTATTTATTAATTTAATCAATATTCTCAAAACACTTATTACCATGAACTTTTAATAAAAGATGCATACTATATCTTGTGAATATTAAAACATTTAATAACTTAAAATTAATTTAGAAGAACTATTTTGGGTTATTACGTATTATGCTCCTAATTGTTATTGTATGTTGGAAAATTAATTCTTGCACTATTCAAAGAGAGAGAGAAAAGTATATATGCTCTAATATAAATTCACGATTGAGTTTAACTTTGATACGTCTCACAATTACGTTCAATAATTTAAAATGAATTATTTATTAAAATGGATTCCATCCAAGTTTAAAACAAGTGACCTACGTGGTTTTTCAGAAAGAAACTTACATGTCAAAAGTTTGTATTGTAATGATGAGGGGGAGAGAGATTTCATATGTGCATATGATTGCACAGCCATGTCTTTCGCTTGTTTCAGTTATCATCAGCATTAGACTCGCGACTTGTTTGTGTTGTGGACCATAATCACATTATTCATAATGCAAAATCTGCACTCCCCTTGTTGAATTTCTTTTCTTCACACAGCATCCATAAATAAATGGCTTTCATGAGGCTTGGATCAAAATCTGATGCATTTCATCGTGAGGGCCAAACATGGTAAGCATTTTTTTTTTTTTATCAAAATCAAACCAATATGTATGTATATTGCTTCAATGTGTTGTGTAACTTGTGGTAGAGAATCATAATGTTTTTGTTTTTTTAATCCTTTGGTCTAAAGGTTTTTTCAGTTTCATCTTTCATGTGTGATGTCCTATAATTAATTAATTATAATTTATAAATCTTGAGCATGTAGATATTGTCTCTTCACAAATCACAGGTGTTCTAGATACTCGCCAAATCACAACATCATGTGTGGTACAACTTCATGCCCAACAAAGAGGAAATTAAAATTGGTGCATCTCGTGCTAAAAGCATAATACTATCCTATTTACTTGGATAAAAGGGAAACAAAACAATTGGGAAAATATTTCCTATTGATTCAATTCTCAAGACATTGCATTATAATCTAGGACTGATATATAAGGTCCGGCATTCTCTACCATGCTGTTAAGTTCTTTGGTACTGTGTAAAACATGATTTCAAAAAATACAGAATAAGCATCAAACAACTTATCTTTATAGAATTGTAGTATATTCAGCCTTTATAGCCAGAATTCCCCCCTCCCAACTGAAGCATTTACACTCTTGTGATGGTCAATGCTTTTTAACATTGAGCCACTGGTTTAATTTTATTTTTTTTATGTCCAGGAATTGCACAACCGGACTTCCAAGTGATGTTACTGTTAAAGTAGGCGAAACATCATTTTTTCTCCACAAGGTGCATGCTTGAATTGAGCTTCTGTTGAAAATAATTTTTTGATGTATGCACCATCTGTTTAGGACTTTATCATTATTATTATTAACAAGTGCTAACCTCAATTATGCATTCAAGCTCATGGTGGACCTTGGTTTATTTCTGCATTTATGATTTTGATGATGCAGTTCCCATTGCTTTCTAGAAGTGGATTACTGAAGAAACTCATTGCTGACTTCACAAATGAGGATGGGTCAAACTGTGTTTTGCAACTTGATGACGTGCCAGGTGGAGACAAAACATTTGAACTTGTGACCAAGTTTTGCTACGGTGTCAAAATAGAAGTCACAGCATCAAATGTGGTTAGTCTAAGATGTGCAGCAGAGCACCTACAGATGAATGAAAATTATGGTGAAGGGAATCTAATTGCAAGGACTGAGGCATTTCTCAATGAAGTTTTCAGTAATTGGTCAGACACTATAAAAGCTCTTCAAACATGTGAGGAAGTTAAATCTTGTGCAGAAGAGTTACACATTGTTTCAAGATGCATTGATTCCTTGGCCATCAAGGCATGTTCTAACCCAAACATGTCCAATAGACATGTGGAAGGACAAGATTGCTCCAAGTACTCAGCTCAAGATCCTGCCTTATGGAATGGAATTTCTTCTGAGAATAAATCACCACATCCAGGTGATGATTGGTGGTACGAGGATTTGTCTTCGCTAATCTTACCCTTATATAAAAGAGTTATTTTATCCATTGAAGCAAAGGGTATGAAACCTGAGAATGTTGTTGGATCCCTCATATATTATATTAGGAGGTTTATCCCCATGATGAATAGGCAAGCAAGCTTCAATGATAAAAATAGTGTCAATCAAGGTACAACCACTAATAGTTCGATTTCTGAAGCAGATCAAAGGGCATTGCTAGAAGAAATTATGGGCTTGCTTCCTAATAAGAAAGGTGTCACACCCTCCAAGTATCTGCTTAGGTTGCTCTGCGCAGCCACCATATTACACGCAAGTCCATCATGCATAGAAAACTTGGAGAAAAGAATTGGATCACAACTTGACCAAGCTGAACTTGTGGATCTTCTCATTCCAAATATGGGGTACTCGGTTGAGACTCTCTATGACATAGACTGCATTCAGAGGATTATTGATCACTTTATGTCTATATACCAGGCTGCAACTGCATCAACTTCTCCATGCATAATTGAAGAGGGGTCGTTGATAGCTGGAACTGATGCCCTTGCACCTATGACAATAGTGGCAAATTTGATAGATGCATATCTTGCAGAAGTGGCTGTAGATGTTAACTTGAAGCTGCCTAAGTTTCAGGCCCTTGCTTCTGCAATTCCAGATTATGCTAGGCCACTGGATGATGCTTTATATCATGCAATAGATGTGTACCTTAAGGTAAGACCATGTTGGAAGCCTAGCTTTCCCAAATGTTACTATCTCTACATTCTAGTTAACCAAATGTTGTGACATATAATTGCTTTCATCAAAAGAAGGCCGTAAAATACCCCTAAGATACAGTAAAATTTCTGAAGAATTTGACAATTCTGGTTTAGATTTAAGAATTAATTATTTTAAAGTTATCATTCTCTTAATCACAGCTAAATAGAACAAGAAGATAAGATTTCCACCTACTTATATGCATCTTTCAGTGCTCACTAGAAAAAGAGAAAGATGATTCAGTACCTAACAAAGTTTATTAGTTGAAAAGAAGAAAAGATAATGAAAAGAATTATAAGTTTATATAAGTTAGTAACAAAACCTCACAATCGAGTACAAAGTCAGCAATATTGTTTTGTTTTTTTGTCTTATTTGATAATTCTAATGTGACACATTTATGACAAGTACAGGCACATCCTTGGCTCATTGATTCAGAGAGGGAGCAATTTTGTAGACTCATTAACTGCCAAAAACTCTCATTGGAAGCAAGCACTCATGCAGCACAGAATGAAAGATTACCACTCCGGGTGATTGTGCAGGTCCTCTTTTTCGAACAACTTCGACTCCGAACATCAATCTCTAGCTGGTTGTATGTTTCAGCGAATATTGAGAACTCTGGAAACCCCATTGGAAATCTTGACCTTCCAAGGAATAATGGCAGTGGTCAACTAGACCCTACACAAGGTGCTGGCAACTTGAGGGACCTTGTCTCAGAGCTAGAGAAGGAATGTTCATGTATCAGGAGTGAGATTCAGAAGCTGTCTAAGACAAAGAAAAGTTGGAGCATTATCCCAAAAATCTTTTGTAGAAAAAATTCCTAGTGTTTCATTAATCCAATAGAACCAGATGGTTGCAATGCAATATAAGCATACTAGTGTCCACTATATATGAATGGAAAACCAATTCACTAAATTGTTAAGGTTCACTAAACATTATATAGCTCAGGTGTGGAAATCATGTTCAAATTCAACTACATCTTCTATTTTTCCTTTAATTGAATGCAGTAATGACTTTTGAGTTAACAATCAAATGATACGTAGCTATCACAGATTACTACAAAAAAAGGGTGATAAATATTTTATTGTGCAGAAACGTTACTTGTGCACCAGAGTTTTGACTTCAATACCAAAATAAATATCATAGACTAATAACTTAGTAAATGAAAGTTCTAGAATCATCAATTGTTTGTGTTATTTTTTGCAATGTTGGCAGCTGAATGAAGCATCTTAGTATTTGAATGAATCAATTGACTGCAAAACAATGATTCTAATGATCAAGCAATTTCACTAAAGAATGGACTTTATTCCTCAACCTAAACACACACACAAATACAAACTTTCTCTAAAATTTTCTCGCTCAATTACATAAAAATTTCTCTGAGACTCCTTTACTTTTAATATAAAGATATTCTATTTACAATATAAAAGTATATTAGATTAATTTTGAATTATTTAATAATATTGTATGTGAAAAAGTATAGTGTTATTTTAATTATAATGATTATTTGATATTTGAGCTTATCATAAATGAACTTATGATAGGTTTAACTGTAATAATGTTTACTTTCAATGAAGGTTTCTTGCTATTATTTGGAGGGAATAAAATTAGCATTCCATTAGATAGTTTGAGGGGTGCAAAAGTTGTGATCTTTTTTTATTTTTTTACAGTGTTATTTTTTTTGTGTGTATGTTTTCTCATCATTATGTTTGAAGAGGTGTGTATGTTTGAAGAGGTGTGTATTTTTTTTTAACAATGGATATCATAGTCGTTCTTATGGCCTAATGACCAAAGAAGAGAAGAGTATTGAAGCTTGAAAAAAGTGATGGTGAGTTTGTGTGAAATTCTTGTGTCAAAAGTCTTCTTGATGACCAGGAAGTCAAGTGACACGTTTCAATGGTGATAGCTAATGGTAGTAAAAGTCAAAAATTGTCAGCTTTCAGGGGTGTCAAAGTAGTTCTTGTGGCCTGATGACCAAAGAAGAGAAGTATTAAAGCTTAAGAAAGCTAGTGGTGAGTTTGTGTGGAATTCTTGAGTCAAAAGTCTTCTTGGCAACATGGAAGTCAAGAGACATGTTCTAGTAGTGGTAGCTAATGGTGGTACAAGTCGAGAATTGTCACCATCCAATACTCACGTAGTATATATATGTTGTTGGCAAAACAATTCAGATTTTTTATTTTAAATCTCTAGGATATTGTTTAGATATTTAAAAAAATTATTTGTAAATTAGATATTTGTTTATGACATTAGGTCTATAAATAAAGATTCCTAATATGAGAAGAAATATCCTAAGTTTTTTTTAAGCAAAAGATTGGGATTGCAGCATGAGGGTTGATGACATCCCAAACTAGGTTGGCACCTCAAGAATCCCCATACAGACACAACATGACCAGCAAATATTATAAATGATAAGACTCAAAAAGAACAAGAACATCATGGGGGGATATGAACAAGACCCAAGAGATGGACAGATTCCTAACAAGGCTATCTAAACCTATAGTAGGAGAGTTGATGCCTATCATTTACAAAACAATCAAATATCTAAGTGAGAGAAAGGGTCATGTGAAGGGATGATTTATTAGGTTTATTTGTTGTAGATGTAGACATGAGGTGTGGTGTTTTGAAGATAGACATGAGGGACCAAATCATGTTAGATAAAATAATGATTTTTTTTTCTGGTGTTGTATGTTTTTTTGATTTTGTGTTTTCTTATCATTATGCATGAAGAGGTATATGTTTTCTTAAAAGTATAACTAATTGGTTACATTCTTTCTACATGCATAATTAGGGGTGGATATTGGGTCAAATAGATATATAAACTTGTCCAATTTGACCAAATCAAACATTAAAAACTGAATTGAATTGGATAAAAATTCTCTAAACTTGGGTTTGAGTCACTTTTGAATTGATAAACTTTATACTCATTAACAAATTTCAGTTGGTTGAAAAGGTGTGTAAGTTATTGTAAATTCTTTGATATTGTCTTCAATTCTTTTAAATAAAAAAATTAAATACATCAAACCTTTGACATTGTCTTCAATTCTTATAGATAAAAAAAAATTAGGGGTGGATATTGGGTCAAATATATATATAAACTTATCCTATTTGACCAAATCAAACATTAAAAACTGGATTGAATTAAATAAAAATTCTCTAAACTTGGCTTTGAGTCACTTTTGAATTGATAAATTTTAAACTCATTAACAAATTCCAGTTGATTAAGACGGTGTATAAGATATTGTAAATTTTTTGATATTGTCTTCAATTTTTATGAATAAAAAAAATTAAATGCATCAAACCTTGATTGAAACTTTTTCTCCTCATTTTTTGTTCTTTTATTAATTCTCTTAATAGCATATTTTCATCACTCGACCATGTGATCAAAACCAATTTAAATCAAACTAGATTAATTTGATTTGTATTGAAGTTTAAACTCTAAAATTTATTGAAAATCATTCTAATTTAATCCAAGCTCAGTCAATTGATTTAATATTTTTTTTCAAGCCCAACCAATCTGAGTCGATGATCCTTTAACAACTAATTAACGTACAAGAGGTTTAGACAATTATTTAATGTGACTTTTCTTTTTAACGCTAGACTTGACATTTTTAGAGTTTTATGTATGAATCATAGTTCTAATAATACATGTCCGACTATGGTTTCTTGGTATGTGGGTTAATGCTTCGCCTGTCTTGTTTGGTTGCCAAGACATTCATTTGGTTTTCTTCAACGACCCAAAGGAATGTTTCGGTGTCATTCTATTTGAAGTTGTATAAATGAATTTTTTTTTGAATGAAGCATGTCTATTTCAAGTTTTGAACATGATTTTTGTTGAACTTGTTTTTATGGCTTGTTTTCTATTTTTATAATTTTATTTACTCATTTAATTATTTAATTAGTAATTAATGTCTCGTACATTATGCAGCCACAATGAGCATAAGTTTTAATTTGGATTTACCTTTAAAAAAGTTTTAATTTGTATTTCAATTCTAAAATTGATTTTAAAAAAATAATCATCTCACCTCATCTTTCCATATATCAATAATTCAATATTTTTTTAGTGAGTGTAAATATCCCCTAATCAAAAGTCAAAAATTAATCTTTGTGATGCTTAAATCCATTTAAAGGGTTAATTTTTTTAACACGTGTTCTTCTGTATCCACCAATTTAAAATGCATTTGAAATTAGGTACAACAATAATTTTTCTTTGAGATTAATTTTTGTATATTATGAATATTAATTAATTAAAAATATAAATATTTTTACACTATTATTTAACTAATTAAAAACTATCTTAAGTATGATTTTAAAATAATTATTATAAAAGTTAATGTTAATTTTTTATACGTAGGAATCAAAGTCATAATAATGAGTTGTTTAACCAACTGAGCTAGACCATTTTGGTACAAAAATTAATGATGTTGCTATGTATGACCATTAAATGATAGTATAAAATGAGTTGGGTACCTTGTGAATGAAAGAGGTGGCAAAATAAAATAGGTGGCAAAATAGGTCGGACTAGTTGGGTCGATCCAAATAAATTCGATAAAATGTAACGTCGAACTTAAATTTTTTAGCCCAAATTAGATGTGGATTTTTTTAGCTCAATCCAATCATGACCCAATGTGAGCTAAGCCCACAAAAACCCATTAAAACCCGTAAAACTAGACTTTTATTGGACTTAGGCTTCATTATTTAGGCCCAAATTAAATCTTACTTTTTGGCCCAATCCATTATAGCCCGCAATCCGCATTGACTCAGTCCATTTTATCACCTATAAAGAAAAGTTTTATAGATGAACAAATTGAGAAATTGATACATTTAAAATTTTGTGTGTCATTATAATAAGAAGTTCACCACAAATCAATAAGTGACTTTTCATCACAAAAATAAAGGTTATGATTTCTGTTTAACAAAAAGAGATAAATGACATACAAAAAAAGGAATAATTCCGACATAATTAGAAATTTGCATTTGCATATTCAAGCTTCTTAATTTCTTCATATGGTGAAGCATGTAGATAAGATAGACCTTTGATGTTGATAACTTCCTTATCCATCACACTGTAACATTGATCAAGAAGTGTCCTATTTAGGATGAAAGTTTGACAATGTTATTATGCCACAGCCAGTCCTTTTATCTTGAGAAAATGAATGCAAACCATAACATACAAACCATGTTACCTAACATGAAAATAGTCCTTGAAAGGTGCTCCACAGGTTAGTGGTCCAAAGATGTGAATGTTTGCCAAAACTAGCACTGCATAACACACAGTATACCTTTTATTCTTTAGTCATTAGCCAATACTTGATTTCTAAATTACAAGACAAGTAGACTGATGTTTGGAGAAAGCAATTTCCCTCTGACCCTCTCTTTTTCTCATATTCACACTTTACTTCTAAATGAAAAGGTTCAATGTGAGCTCTACCTCATCAAGTTTAGTATTAGATCACTTTTTTCCTTCTTAATTTTAGAGAAAAATGTTTAAAAGGAAGAAAAAGGGGTGCTGCATCGGAACTTTATCCTGTGGATAATTTTGTCAATACCTCATATCTTTTCTCTTTCATATATCACAATGAAAATATCTTCTCTACAAAGCTGTATCTAAGTACTAGGAATTTCTAAAAGGAATTTGTCAAAGGCTTGTAATCTTACCTTAGTGGTAGCTGTGTTTCCTTCAGTTCCCTCTTTACCATGCCATCCATGTTTCAGCCAATATTTCAAACCAATGCATCATATATGATGACTATGCAACCACTCAAAGCTTCTGGAATTATCTCCAAACTAAACAGACCCAACTGTACGAAGCAGTTCTTTCAACCACTGGCAATGTGATGGATGATACATGGACCAACCATGGCTATCATATTGTCCTCAGATCCCTGCATGTGGCACATGATCCCTTAACTGAGGCCTTCGTGCATATGGCCCCTCGCATAGTTTGAACTTTGAACCCCACATACCCCTCTGTAACACATGGCAATGTCACATTTGCTTGGAAACTGAGGGCCCCACAAGCTGAAATATCATATGTGTATGATGTGGTAAACAGCATCTACCTTAGCATTTCCTATACATTGGTGTTAAATTTTGGTGTGAGTAGTTTACAAACTGCAGCCTCTTTGTCCAACTATGTGAGGGAATGCGATCCCAACCAGCCATTGCACTTGCATTCAAGAATTGGTTGTTTGTGGGGTCAGTTTCTCGTATGTTGTCTTTTAGTGTGTTTGGATAACAAGTGAAAATTGATTATGGTTCATAAAATTATGTTGACACATGAAAAAGCCGAAGCAACTATTTGTTGCTTCACTCCTACCATGATTTTTTTAATCAATTATGCTAGAAGTGAATCTAAACCAAAGATGTTATTTAGCTCGCCAAGACTTAAATTAACTCTAAATCAGCTCCTTTAAGAACATATACGTTACATAATTGGTCCCATTCTTAATTATTACTAACACTTTATTTAAGTTGGACTATATAGTTTGTTGACTCTGTTCACTATCCCATCAAGTCATGTATTTAAGTGGTTTTATGTGTTTGCTACTATGTTCGGCCAATAACATACTAGAGGTTTCCATAAAGCCATTAGAATATAAAGTCAAAGTACATTAAAGATCATTCAAAATTAAAATTAGTTGAGGTAGGTAGAGTAATAAGTTGAGAAGCCCCTAATACTTACAACTTAAAAGGAAATCAGTTTCACAAGGGAACAAAGTAATTTAACATATTCAGGTCAATCCCAGTACTTTACAAAAGAAATTTCTTTTTTTTTTTTAAGTAAAAACAAAAACAGAATACTGATATTCCACACTAGCTTCTTCCACCTCCAAAATTCTACCTAGTGTCATCTTCCGTGCCCGTGAAGCAAATTCAGCTACCTCGAGATGTCATACTCTTCAGGGTAAGTGAGTTGTTGCTCTATCTGCCAGCTCAACTTAGAAGCAACACTTTCATGACATGGAACGTAATCCTGTGAGTTAAACATAAAACATATCACTTTGTGCTTAATTCTGCAGAGAAAAAAGTGGTTACATAAACAATTAATCTTTTTATGATAGAAATATGCTAATTAGTGTTGGTTGGTGGATGTCATCCTATGAAAATTACCTCTAATTTCTTTACTAACTCTTTTGATGTTGGTGCTGACACAATAATGTGGCGGGCATTAGGACTAATAAATCCCTCCTCTACAGCTTTGTCAATAAATGATAGCAATGAATTGAAGTATCCATCAACATTTACCAATCCCACCTGCAAATTGTGAAGTGTCAAAATCTAGTTAGGCTAAAAATCACAGGGAAACTCCACAGAATAAACTAAAAGGCAAATGCTAACCAATGAAGGAACTTAAAATAAAAATGTTTTTATTGGGTGGTAGAAAATTTCGCTGTCCATAATCTTTTTTACACTCTCATATGATTTATACAATAAATATTTTATCCCTTTAACAAGACCCATTAATTAATAATATAAGTTCTCAACAAAATGGTACAAGTGAATTACCGGTTTGTCATGGATCCCAAGTTGAGCCCAGGTTATGACTTCAAGAAGCTCCTCTAGAGTCCCATAACCACCTGCATGTAGGTAACTTGCATTAGTTTATCAATAATTTAATGGAAAAGCAAAAGATAAGCAACCCCATGATTGAGATGGTAACACTAACAGTGGAAAGAGAAACTGTAATTTATTTCAACAATATGAGAACCATGTTTCACTGTTTGGTTTCATTTCAACCGTCTTGTGTTGTCTTTTTCTCCACAAGTTTGGGATTTAACTATTCCATATCGAGGTGCATGTAATGTAAGTAGTGTTTACTATTTAGTACCACCCTTTGGTTTGTGTCAAAAAATGCCACTATGGATGTTACAGCATGAAGTGAGAGGCGTTAAGGACATCTATTTGGTTTTGTCTTCACACACTCCCTCTAATTTTTTACTCTTGGAACTTGGGGAATCCACTTTCATACGAGGGATCCCAAGATGGAGAGTGATTGACAGCTTTGTCTTTGCATGCCTCCTCTATCTATCTAATTTTCAGCACTTAATTACTACTCTCAGAATGATAACTACTAAGAAAATAAAAGTCTTAGAAAAGGGTAAGGCACTATGCCATGTCAGGTACAGGTGCTAGTTGGAAACGTTATCTTGTGATACTTCTTCTTTTGCTTTACTTTCCCTTCACTATCAAATGCAGCAAGTGTGGTACAAAAACACGTCATGGTTCCAAGGAAAGTAGAGGCAAAAATGGTATTCGACCAGAACCACAGTTGCTCAGAGCCGCAGAAGTTTTGAAATTTTAGCCACAGATGCTAAGGGCTCAGAGAAGGTCAGGATCAGCTACTTCTGAAGGGTCGCTCTCTAATCATCATAGCATTGGGATGGATGTATGTGAAAATTACGGAAGAAACTACACAAGCAGGTTTTGCAGCACTGTCAAATTTAATTAATTGCATAAAAATCTCACTGGTTTATTTGATACTCCTTAAACCTACAAAATCACTGTCCACTTTTGCATACTCAAAGTAGATGAATAATCCACATTATTACTTAAGACTTCAAAACCATACACTCACAAGTACATAATCGTTAAAGCCTAGTCAACATCAACAACATTCATGATTAGGCGTGGTAAGTATACCTTTTAATAATGTTTTAGATAAAGAGGTTTAACAAAATGAAAAACCAGTTTGTTGAATGCTGAATAAGAAAATAGCACAGGGAGATCAATGGGAATATTATATTCAACTATTATTCTCAAAAGAACAAGACACTGAGATAGGGTCAATGGTACATGATAAAACTAGAAAGCTTCAAGCACCTTTGATGTTTCTACTTTTTCTAATGCAACCAAGTTTCTCAGTTCATGCTAACCTGGTAAGGCAATAAAGGCATCTGAATGCTTAGCCATCTCTGCCTTCCTTTGGTGCATATCAGCTACAGCCTTTACTTCTCCCACTGTTTCACCAGTTAGCTGCAAAAGGAACCATTGCACAGGAGATGGAACAGAAAATAAGATTAAAAAGTAAAGAGAAAAGGAGAAGCTAAGCAATTATAAGGGTTGAAGGGTTGTTTATCCCATGCTTCACCTAGCTAGCTATATACGGACATCAATAACTTATAATCCAAGAGATTGAAACTAAAAAACAAAACCAAAATAGAAAAAGAAAAGTTCTAGCCAATGAAGGAAAACCAGCAAAGCGAAGAGCTGAACCTATAAAGATCTCATTTCCAAAAGAAAAACACATATAAACCAGATTACCTAAACCTTTAACAACAAGGCTGTGATACACTAGACTTTGAAATTGGCAAAAAGCATATATGAACCAGGAGGTAGTGAAGGCTTAACTGAAAACAAAGAAGCTACAGAACAAGGAAGGAATTATAACCAGTGGGAAATAGAATATAGAAGCAATGTGGAAAATGGAGAAACAACAAAATCAAAACTCAGAGCTCAATCTTTGATGAAGAGAAACAAGTAAAAAAAAGAGAGAGACAACTTGCAAAATTTTATTAGAGAAGATAAAAAAAAAAAAACTAGAAGCTTTTTCTGCTGGCTGAAGCAGACATACCTCTCGAGGCATGAGTGTCTTGGGAATAACTCTGCAAGAGACAATAACATGACAAATAGTGTCAATGGAGAAAGAGACCGACACAAGCATAATTGGCTCTGATTTCGTGATCCTCCTTTCCCCCAAAATCCTTGGGAGAAAATAGAGAAAGAGAAAACTTTACCAAAAAGAAAAAAAGGGGTGAGGAAAAGAGTGATACCCTATGACATGCCGACCACCATCATGAACAGCTTGGGAAACCAAACCCATTAAACCAATGCTTCCTCCTCCATAGACCAGATCAATGTTCCTTGAGACCTTCAGATACCATTAATAACAACATTAAACAACCTAGAAAGACTAGAGTAACAGAAGCAAATAAGAGAGTACATGATAAAATGATGCCAAAAACACAAAAACAAAAATGATGATCCATTTGGAAAAGGAAAAGGGCACTGGAAGTTATTCCCCAAAGCTCAATCAGCAGCAAGCACTTGCAAAGTTTGTGCCAAGTGTTCAGTTCAGAGCGACTGAGCTTCACAAAAAAAAAAAAAATGGATACTTTTTTATGTTCTTAAGTTCAGAAAGCTGAAAGGCACCATAGGTATCCATAAACATGAGAACAAAAATTGGGCACGCTATTGAGTGACACTTTCTCAGAATGATTTTGGCCTTTTTGTTTGTGAGTAATGACGAAAAAGAAAGAAAAAAACTTCATAATTTGCATCAAATAGACGCTAGACACGAACTCAACCAAGAGAAAAAGAAACATAGTTTCAAGAAAATCAATGTGAATATCAATTTTTTCGAAGCCGTGAACAAGTTACAACATTCAAACACGTTATGAACAAAGCAAACTTTTCCGACTGAAATTCACAAAGGAACCAGACCGTTCAAGACGTCATACATGATAAAGTTTAATCATTTCCACCTAATCCATTAATTCAGCTCATGTATATTGTATTAAGAAAAGCATGGCACCAAAAAAACAATATTAAAACCCCCAATAAAACAGAAAGGCTACATACCCTTTATTCCAAAAACAGAAAAAAGGACCAAAAAATGGGGAAAGAAAGAAAAGAATAAAAGCATAATGGAAGGTGTGTGTGTGTGTATACCAATTCATTGCCAAGTTCAATGGCAGCATCTTGGTAGCTTCTCTTTTTGCCAGGGCTACTCCCACAGAAGACACAAACCCTCTTGAACTTTGACACCCTTATCTCAGCGTGTGTCTCCATTGGCTTGATGTAACAAGTTTTAGTAATAATAGAACTACGCTACCTAGTTTATATGTAATAGATATATCCACACACTGGGTTGTTAGTGCTTATGTACTGCAAGCAATGCTTTCACGATTCTGAGGTGCCTTTTCTATTTGCTGCTACCTTCCCTTTGGTTGAAGAAAATCCTAATCATCCATCCATGTGTCATCATCAACATAACATTCATTCAACTACACTCACTCGCTATTTGCTTCACCACCACTCTTTGTTATATTTGTGAATGGGGTTTGTATATATAGAGAATAGAGAACAGCACCACACACCATGACACCATTGGGGGTCGCACGTGAGTGGTGCCTTGGTAGCACGCGCGGTCCCAACCTACGGCCCTTCTTTTCTGTTCTGCCTAATCAACATTGTCACAACATTCTTCCAATAACAAACAACATTACGTCTAGTGTAATCATCACGTTTTTTCCCCCCTAAAACATCACCTATATTGGACCTCAATTGGATTCCTAAACAACCTTAATTACTAAGAGTTTAATGTTTCTATCTTTATTCAATCATAAATTATCATTTAAATTCTTTATTTACAATATCAATACTTAATTCTTTTTCTTTAATCACAACATTGGACTAGTTATTTTGTCTAAAATAATTGTATTGACATGTGATTCATCGGGGGAAAAATGTATTGTACTAACATGTATGCATTCTTGTTCAATTTTATTTCTTCAGAATTTATATATTTCACTATACGCAATGTTAAGAAAATAAAAGGAAAAGCAAATTACTGAGATGCAGAAAAATATACTTCCTTGTGATTTTTAATAAATAAAAATTCCTCTTTTATGATGTGTTCGATTGAGGCGAAAAAACAATTTTGCAAAGATATAAACGAGAAACACTTACAATTGTGCCTTTTGTCCTTTTATACATTCATGTGCCCGCATAAAAGTATTTACGGAAATTATTGCATATTCCTTGGTTTTTAAAGTAATTTCATATCATTGTAAAAAAAAAGTAATTTCACATCTTTACAATATTATTTTCACTCTATTTCTCATCTATTTCTCTTAAACCAAATAACAAAATATGTCACTTTATTTTTATTCTATTTCTCCCTTTTCAAATCATCTTTCTTCTATTTTTATCTACTATGTTTCTCCTTCTATCTCTATTGTTTTATGTTACATATGTATCTTATGCTTTGCATCGTATACCTATTTTATTAATTTGAAAAAAATATACATACTTTACATTATAGAAGATTCCAATCAAAAGATGTTAGATAAAGAGTGTTACCTTTAAGAGGTTAATGGAACCCTTTTCTGCATATTTTTAACCCTTAAATTTACAATTCATTTACTTATTATGTAAGTACTTTGTTGTATGCAATTAAATAAAATAAGGATAAATATATTTTTATTATCCATATTTACAAATACAATAACATTTTTTTAACTATGAAGTATTTGAAATTTCTATTTGATATCTAATTTATCTCATAACACAAGTGTCAAACTACTTTTACCAGTTACTTTTGATAATAATATTTGTTTTGCTAAATTGTAATTTTGGTCCTTCTATTTCTAAATTAATACATATAGTTTTTCTATTTTTTTTATAAAAAAAATTTGATCCTTTCGTCAATTAACCCTGATGTGGTGTATTGGTGTTGACATTTGATTTATGTAAGTTGTTGACATGGGTCTTATATAACAAGAGGTTAAATAAAATAAAAAATAAAAAACATCTTCGTAGGAGTTAAACTCATGATCTTTTATTTAAAGACAAGATAATAAATTACTAAAATACTTGTTTAATTTAATTAATTTTATAAATACTATTTTATATGTTTCATTACTCATGAGTTATTAATTGATTTTGAATTATAAAAATTTATAAATTAAAATAAAATATTTAATACTTAAACATATTTAATATTCATTTTTACATGTATTTTTTATTATAAAATTTATTTTAATATAAATTAATAAATTGTTATCTATAAACTTTTGTTCTTATTTCATTACAAATTTAAAAATATTAGATAAAATAATATATAGATTATTTTTAAAAAAATATTTTATGCAATTTATACAAATTACGTAATTAAAATAAAAATTTGTATTATATATTTATAGATATAATTTTACATGAATTACATCAAATAATTTATATAAATAATTTACATATTAGTTTATTCAATTTTCTTGATTTATATAATTGGTATTAAAAAACTTATTTACAAAAAAAAAATTATAGTTAAACAAAAATATAAACACATAAGTTTCCTAAAAAATTATATACTAAAATTTTATTAATTTATACAATTAGAATAAAAATAATTTATCTATTAAAATAAATTTACACTATTGGTATAATTTACATTTTAATTGATGCAATTATATTGATTTATATAATTAGTGAAAAATAATCTGTATATTAAAATATATTTACAAAATAATTTATATATTAATTTATGAAATTTAATTACAAATTGGTAAATTGAAATAAAAATATGTAAACTATTCAAAGTAAAAATATATAAAATGATACAAAATAAAATTAAAAAAAATTATATATTAAATATTTTTTAATTTATAAATTTTTATAAGTCAAAAAAAAATTAATAACTCTTCAATGATGATACATACAAAATAACATTTATAAATTTAACTAAAGAAAACAAGTGTTTTTGTGATTTATTATCTTAGCTTTGAATAAAATATTATAAGTTTAACTTCTATCAAAATCTTTTTTTATTTTTTATTTGATTTAATCTCTTATCACATAAACACTATGTCAACCACCAACACAAGTGTCATATCAGCGTGAATATGTCACATTAAAATAAATGTTTAACTTTCAATACTCAACAAACGATCAACTAATGAAAGAATCAAAATTATTTATTCTAAAAAATAAAGGATCTAAATGTCTTGATATAATAATAAGGATATCAAAATTGTGAATTTAAAATTATAAAAGGGTCAAAATTATAATTTAACCTATTTGTTTCTAGTTCTTAGAGAATAAATAATTTTTTTTGTCTTTTATTTGTGATAATACAAAATATGTCACATGTAGTTCCATAAAGGATGTGAATGACAATGACCACATGTGATATATTTTCATAAATGAAGAGCAAAAATGAAAAGATTTATTTTTTAGAAGCTAAAACATTATCATACTTAGAGATATCTAGAGAGTTTAAAAATATATTTATCCCACTAAATTAAATGATATAAAATAAAATTGAGCTTAATAAGTACTATCAACATGTTATTGGCTTCGACACTATTGAGTTTGAATCTCTTAAGAAAAATCTCAAGTTTGCAAAGCTATTTTCTTTTAAAATGCACACAAAAATAATTATTAGTTGTACTGAGAATCCATGTGTAGTACCACCTAACATGTTTCAAACACACTATTAATTAAATTTCTAATATATTTGAATGTGACAGTGCTAGGTAAAAAAAAATCATCAAAAATTTAATAATCATATATATATATATATCAGAAAATATCCCTTAAAATGTGATTTTAAATAATTCAAACTTTTGGACAAAAAGTCCTACCACACTTTTTTTATTAGATTCTATCAATCTTTTTGTTTTAGTAAATTTGTTTTAAGGTTATTATGGTAATTTAATTTTAAAAATAACATTTTTTGTCTCTTGTCCCGCTAATTTCTCTTTCCTCTCTCATGACTCGTTTTTCTCTCTTGTCACATTTATTTCTCTTTGAAAAAAAAATTGATCTAGTTGAGAACAAATCCCAGCATAGAAATGAAAACAAACTGATCTAGAACAAATTTCCAGACTTCTCATACACATAATTGAAAACTGCTTTAGCGCCTAGCAAATGAAAAAGAATATGTGAAAATCGAAAACATACATGCATATATGAATGAAAATTGCTTACTAGTGCCAAATCAAAGAAGTTGTCACGGCAAATATTTTTTCTTTAGAGTGTGTTTGAATGGAAGAATTTAAAATTCTAAAAAATTTTAAATTTTAAGAATTTCAAATACTTCAATTGAAATTCTTTTATTTTTAATATTTTATGTTTGGATAAAAAAAGTTAAAATTATGAGGGTGAAAAAAATGAATGAAAAAAAGAAAAGATATGATTGGTGTGCTAGTTATACGTGTTTCTCTATGCTCAGACCTGATCGATGTTCCATAATCTCATAGGATGTTTCTCGAAGAAGAAGACTGTAAGAAGAGAATTTCAATTTCTCACCTTTTAGAAGGAAATTGAAATTCCAGATTTTTAGTTGTTTGAAATTCTGTTTTAAAATTATAAAATTTTAAATTCTTCACAAAAAAACATCCAAACAATGAATTCTAAATTACAAAAATTCAAATTCTCTAATAAATTACTTTTCTCAGTTAAAATTCTCTATCCAAACATATTATTATGTAAATATCAATCCTTGAAAAAGAAAAATGGAATAGTACCAATAGTTCCACCATCTCAAAATATTGGGGCGGTGTGAATCTTGATATTAAAGGGAAAGAGTAGCTAGAATATCGGGGCTTATCCAAGAAAATAAGTTGTCACAGCCAGTCACTAACCATAATAGTGCCAATTATGTGCGTAAGTGCAACACTGCCATTTTGGCTCCCCTCTCTTCCCTTCCACTTGATCTGTTTTGTATTGGCCCTTTATCCAAAAGTGTTGAACAAATCACATAAAAAGGTTCCTATCTAGAAGAGGACTGCGTCACTAACCAAATGATTCATCCATTACTTTCCAACCAACCAAAGCATTCATACTTAACGAAAGAGACCCCCCCAAAAACTCCACCAAAAAAGAAAAAAAAAATGAAAAACCATGAATTTGTTATATATATATATATATATATATAAAATGAGGATGGAGCAATTAATTAATCATTGTGAATGGGCAATTCTGACAATTAATTTTTATTTTCTGTCCCAAAAAAAAAATGTTTATGCTGAACAAGTTATGGGTACTAGCAGAAGCTACTTAAGATGGTGCTCTAGTGCTGTTGAGCAATGTGCATTGATGATTGAATAAGAAAACATTAGTGGGTAGTGCCCTATAACACCTGTGCCCTCATCCACCCTACCTTACTCGACACACATGTTATACGCATAGGAAACATTTGATTTTTATTTCACACGCACCTTTCCATTACCCATATCGTCACTTCCACAATTTCTTCAAGCACCTTGTCTCCATCCTCACTCTCATTGATTGCATTGCATGCCCTCTTTCTCCACCTATCAAAAATTGATTTACCTAAATCAATTTTTAAACCCTCCTCATGAAAAACCCATTTCCCTATTTCTAAACACATTTGTTGATGGGATTTGGCTTATTCATGTGCATTACTTAATTGAAATTGTTTACTACTAGTACTACTATAGTAGTTGTTTTGTCAGGATTGCAGCAACTGAACCCATGCCTTTATGCTAGTAATATAATAGTTATATTATTATGTTGGTTTTAGAGCTCCAATCCCAAGGTATATTAAATGTTCTGGCTTTCTTTGTTTAGTTTTTATTAACACCTATATTTGTCTACTTCCTGCCCTCTCACGTGTTTAGAGATTATAAACTCATAATCACTCCTTCGTGATGGGGATTGAGCTTATATGTATAAAAATTCATGTGAACCTCCCGCATGCTTGCATGCGCATTTAAAAGCATATTTTTGTGTGTTTGTGATTTTTCAAACGATTTTTCTATTCATTATCCTAGAGAAAAAGGTTAAGAAATTAATATCTACTATGTTCGGTCTAGTAGTGGGGAATTAAAATAGATACATAAAGTCATATATTCGATCTTCATTGTCACTAATATACAGTTAAAATACCACACAGTACAAACACAAAATTGTTAAGAAATTAATAAATATACCATCTTATTAAAATACGAAAGAGTGACTTTTTTTCGTTAGTTATATTTTAATTAAACTATATTATATTTTGATTAAAAGAAATGTTATTAATTTCTTAACCATTTTTCTGAAGACGATAAATAATCGGTACTCCAAAGTTCGAAACTAGTGTCAAATTGAGCCTAATTTATTGATGGTAAAACACAACAAGGACAGTAATCCAAGGCAATTCACCAGGGATTTTCTAAAACACTTCTTCAGTGTTCTCGAATTTAAATTAATATTTTGGTTGATATATAGATAAAAAAAAAATTTAAAACATATCAGTTATTATGTCTTCAAGACATATAGTGGAAAATCTTAGAAAATACTGAATTAATATTATAGAAGTAAAATATTTGTTGCCCTAAACTGAGACTAGGAAAAGTAGAGAGCAGTTAATCAATGGCAAATCTTAAAATTGAGGGAGAAATGTTTTAATCCAAAAAAGTTAATATTGCCCTTTAGAGGCCTTAGGTACCATATTAAGGAGTTCAACCCATCTCAAACCCCTATAAATACCACCAACATCAAACCACTATTGATTACACATTGCCAAAATTGCTATTCAAATACATTGTCAAAATTACTATTTTTACATAAGAAAGTAGCGTCATTGTTTATACACTTCTGACCTTGGTCCCCAAAAGGCGTACTTCAATTAAAGCCATATCAAAATCCGGTCTAATCAACCTTTCTCACATTAGACACACACAAAAAATGTAATTTTTTTTTAATGTAATTCCACAAAGTCTCTTCAATTTTTTTAGGAAAACCATAATTCATTTTTATTTCCTTTTTTCTTCTTCTGATCCTTGACTATTTCTAGTTAAAAAAGAAATTGCTTTTTTTTTCTTGCCTCAAAAGGTTAGTGTTGCAATAATCATAAACCGTCAACAATCGACTTGTCGATCCTTGTGAAGATTGGATTAATTCGATTGATAGATTGTTTATCGAATTGAAATAGTATTGCATATATAAAATCATCAACAACACTCACTCAGGCTCCATTTGGTAGGGGAAAATATAGGGAAGAAGCAAGAAAATAGAGGAAAAAATAGTGTGGACCTCGTGTAGATCTCACGCCTCATATTTTACTTTAATATAAATGTCTTTCTTCTATTCTCATTCTCTCTATCAAACAGATCATCACAAACTTTGGCGCTTGATTTTTTTTATTTCCTTTATCTTTGAATTGAATATTGATAAATAAAATATTGACAACTACAAGAGAAAAATAAATCATTTAAAAATAAAATTCTTTTAATTTGTCGAAATGTCATTATTATTTAATTAGAAAAGAAAAAAAATTACAACAGCATTTGAATTATAAAACTAACGGTCTATGCACACCAAATGGAGCCTGAGTAAGCTCTCTCTTTTCCTTCTCTTGTATGATGGTAGTGGCCATGGGTACACTTTAATGTTCATAGGCTTTATGTTCCTTGATCTTCAACATCTTTAATCTCTATTTTGATTAATTGAAATTGGGTGTTTGGATGCTTGAGGGTTCTTGCCCATGAGTGCTCTTAATTTGGGAATTCTTGAGTTGAATTTGCTTATGTTCAATTGATTGTTGATTTGTGATGATTGAGGCTTGTATTGAGATTGGAAAGTGTTTTAAATTAACCATGAGTGTTAAGAATGATTAGAATTGATTGGGGATAAATGGGTTTGAAAAAAAAAAAACCCCCAAATTTATACCGTATAGCTCACTTCACTTTAGTTAACAAATTGACTTGCTTAAACAAGTTATTCTAACATGAGTTCATGAGTTCCTGCCCTCACTTAAGTGAGTAGAAGATGCTTAAGTAAGTCATGTTATCTGAGTTAAAAAAATGATATTTATGTAAGTTATAACTTTAAATGTTAGTTAACTAATGAATTTAGTTTCACTAAAAATTATTACCTATAACTTTGGATATTATTATTTTAGTGAACAAAAGTTAAGTTCTCATGTGATAAATTCATATTTTTCAAAAATATAAAACATCAAAAAGAAACTTTTAAAATTTGAAGGAACAAAATAAAAAAATATTAAAACCTAAAATATGAAAAGTAAAATTTAACTTTAAAAATATTTTCAAATATTTTTTAACCCTTGAACAAAATTCTTCACTCATTCTTTTTCTCTCCCTCCAAATATAAAAAATAACATCTAACCTGAAAAATATATTCAAACATATTCTAACCCTTGACCAAAATTCTTGACCTTCTCTCTCTCTCTCCTTAATATCCCCTCAAATTCGGCAAATTTCCCCCTTTGGGGTACTTTTCAAAACAATTCCCTGAAATGGGGTTGTTTTGAAAGTATTTTCTGCATGGGACTCTTTTGGACGTAAAATGCATGGGGGCATAAAGCAAACCGCCAGTGGAACCAGCGAGTTTGCTGTGCCGTGAAGGAATCGCCACTGGAAATGGCGATTTGGCCATACATTGGGAACTGTCAGTCAAACTGGCGAGTTTCAACAGCTAGCGTTAGGGTGCAGGGACGCAACGAAGCAGGAAGGCGGTAACTCGCCAGCACGGCTGGCGTTTTGCTATGAGAGAGAGGACTCGCCAGTGGTACTGGCGAGTTGTATTTTTTTTAAGAGTGCTTGTTATATTTTTTTAATCTTTCTATGAAAAATACCCATATATGTTCATTTATTCTCTTGATTGATTAATGTTATTTCGCTTTTTCATTTCCTTCTTATTATTTATCATGTGTCTATTATTAGACAATTATTTTTGTCATTTTTTATTCGGTAAAAAGCTTTTTTTTTTTTCTCTCCTTATCTCCTAGGTTCACAAGAAAACTTTATATATAGAGAGAGATACAAAGTGAGAGAGAACGTATTTAATAATGATAAAAAATTAATAACTATTTTTTAACATAAAAAATAATTTAATGATGATACAATGTAAAATAGTTTTATATGATCTAAATTTAAAAGTAATAAAATTTCACAAAAATTAAATGAATTGAATTTATTATTGTTTGGAAAAAGTTTTAAACAAAATCATGAAATTTTTTAATGAGTAAAATTTCATTTAAATAATTGAAAGATAAATTCCACTTGAAATTTTATACTTTTTAATAATTTGAAGCTTTTAATCTTAGTTTTAAAATTAAATAAATAAATATTTTACTATCCTAGCTTATGGTAATTACGTAATACCATTTATTTTTAACTTTCGAATATTTTATACAATATTATAAAAATATTTAAGTATAAGAGTTTAAATTACATGATATACTTTATCTTTCCCGCGAGATTCCTGTATGCATGGCGGGTTATTCACTAATTCATAATTCAAAAAAGTTGTAAAATAAAAATTCTGCACAAGGCACACATATGTAGGAATCTCGCCTGCAAAAGCTGCACCTCGCCTGCAAAGCCTGTTAGAACTCGTCAGTTTGACTGGCGATTTCCTATGCAGTATCAAATCGCCATTTCCGGTGGCGATTTTTTCAAGGCACAGCAAACTCGCCAGTTCCACTGACGGTTTACTTTATACCCCATGCATTTTACGTTTAAAAGAGCCTCATACAAAAAATACTTTCAAAACAACCCCATTTTAAAAAATTGTTTTGAAAAATATGGGAAAGGAAAAAATTTGCCCCTCAGATTCATCACAATAACTAATATCGGACCCATATAATATCGGTTAACTGGGAATTAACCCAATGCAGCTTTTGATTACACTTGCCAGCTACAGACATCGTACTCCTTCTCGTGGGATCTCAGTCCTTTTTATCATCATTAATTTACAAATGATTGCATTGGTAATCTGCTCAGTTCTCAGTTAACTTGCAGACATACAGACATATATACCACTTTGCTGCCACAAAAGTCACAGGTTTTATCAGGTAGGTAGACACAAGCACTCAATTATTAGTCTCGAGTTGTTTCAATCTCTTCATTCTCGACAGCAATTTGTTTACTATTTCCCACCGCGTTACATTAGTGATTTGCACCATATATAATTTGTATTTGTTTGGGTTTTACTAATTAAGTGCGTATTGGATTTTTATTTTGGTCAAAAGTTTTTGGAAGTGTTCAATCTACTTTGCTTTTTTTATTTCACCTTTCTCTTCTGTTCATTAATATTAATGTGGTTGAACCATAGTTTATAGAAATTCAATATTTGAGTAAATAAAATGAAATATCTTTAATATTTTATAAATAAAAATTGTTAACAAGCCACTTGTCATGTGATTTTTTAAAAATGTTACTGTACTAATGAGAATAAGTAATATATAATATAAATGTTTTTAACTGTTGTTTAATAACAAAATGTCATATATAATAAGTTTCTTGGCTTTTTAAGTATTTTTTTAATTCTTTTAAAGTTAGAAATATTTATAATATATAATCAGATTAACCTTCTCTTGAAGAATTTATTTTGAGTAAATAACACTTACCTCTCATCAGATTTTAAAAAATTTCATATGATTTTTTTTTTCTTTTTAAAACCTATACAAATTTCATATGCAGTTTAAGAAAATTACCCACATATTCCTCTATTTTCAAAATATATATAAATTTAATATTATTATTGCTGGTATGGAATTGGTTCATGTGATTTTGTGAATTGAATCATTGATGACTTGATTGGAATAATTTTATTTGATTTGTAAAATTCATAATTGTTCATTTGGCGTATGAGTTTGGTGGAATAGGGTTGATTCAATGGTTCAGTTGCTCACAGTGGTGTGCATTTAGTTAGTGCTGATCATTTAGCTTATAGGTTCATTGGTATGACAACTTGATTGGTTTTTTTTTTTTTTTTTTATCAAAATTGTGCAATACTTGAAGGAGGAAGATAAGTATAACTTTTGTTACTATCAAATGCTTGAACATCAATTAGGAAAATTTATGCAGATTTTTAAAAATAAGGGGAAACGTGTAATTTTCTTAAACTTTAAGAGAGATTTGTGTATGTTTTAAAAATACAGGAAAGATGTGTATAATTTTCTTATACCTAGGAGAAACATTTTGTAATTTCCTCAAAAATATATAAATGAATAAATACATATAAGGTTAATTTGATTCATTATCTTATTTTTTTGGTTTAGATTGATGTCATTAATTATTTAAAAAAAAACTTTTTTATTCAATTTTCTCCCCTTTTTCTTCACTTCATTTTTAACCAAAAAAAAATATTCTTAAATGATTAATGACGTCAATCTTAAATGGATGGAAGAACTAAACTGAACAAAAAAAGATAAATGACAAAAATAATTTTTTTAAAAGATATAATATTAAATTGAACCAAAAAATAAAATAAATGATCAAGTTAAACTTTTTAAAAGATAAAGAATGAAACTAAAAAAAAAAAAATAAAAGACCCAATTAATCATTTGACCTACATATAAATCTATTTTTATACTAATTAAAAAATTCCACTTCAAAAAACAATATTGTTTTACTCCATTATTTTTTTTCTTATCATAAAATTATTATTTATTTTTTTATGTGATAGACAATATAGTTATTTTTTAAGAAATTAAAACCGAAAATGAGAAAAGAGATAATTTTTCAACCTTTTCATGTCAATTTAGGGGAGGGGTGGGGGTTCTCCAGGAAAATAATTTTTTTCTTCTATTTTTCCTCTCAAAGAAACAATTAAAAAAAATAATGTTCCTATTCAATCTCTTTCTTTTATGTAAAAAAATATTAAAAAAAGATTTAATTCAAATGTTTTTTTCTCCCTTCCACTCTATTTCTATTCAATCAAACAATTTACATTTTCATCTCATTTCTCACTTTTTTTTTATTTCTCACCTACCTACTTTTTCTCTCTCTGTTTCTTGATCCCTTATCAAACACAAACTTAGAGTTTAGGCTTGGGAGTTGATTACGAGTGGAAAATATGTGGGTTTTTGACACAATTCCACTTCAATGGTGTTCTCCATAATTCAACTAAATTCAGATAAAAGCAAAGATCACAATTTTGAATAGAAGAGCTAGAGTTTAGGCAAAAGATAAAAATAATCAACAAACAAATAAATAAGGATTATGGATATTCGTTTATTAAAATGTCAAGACCATTAGTACGACTACGACCTCTCTTTTATCTTAATCCATGAGTTAACTGATAGATTTTTACATGTACTTAATCGAAACGCGGTTGTTTTGTTAGTTGTCAAATGTTTTGTAAATTATAATGATGCATACTCATGAGCATCGAATGAGACAGGAAGCACCAGCAGGTAAAAAGTTATTAATGCTCCGTCAGATTCAGATGCACTCATTGGTGTCTGTGACATTGCTGCTCTGGCCATCACATACATTATGTTATGTTTGTCCAATGATATGCTTACACGCATATTAACTTTCTTAGCTTCTGGGCTACTGACACATGGCCCTGCCTATGGGGATGGTAAAATCGTTTTATTTTGGTGCAATTCCAAGCTAAACAAACACACCGCAAACCTGTCCCAAAATGCAAATGCCTGATTTGCAAAATTGCTGCCACCAATTTGTTTTTGGTTGGATTGGATGTGTCTGTCTTTGTTACCCAACTCATCTTGTCTGCTCATGATTTTACTTTTTTCTTCTTTCTAATTTATTTATTATTCATTACTTGAAAGAATAATATAATACATAAGCTTTATCTTGCAGATATAATTTATATATTATATCTTGTCATTATATCTAATTATATCTAACTTAGGTATAACAGTTGAGTTTTTTCATATACTTTTTATAGGAAAAAAATCTAATTTTATCTTAGATTATGAGTTTAAATTTAATTAATCTTATAAAAATCAGTTTATAAGGTAAAAGTATATTTTACTTATATATTATCTTAATCTTATCTCTTATCAACATGGAACTTAATATTTACCAATAATCACTAATTTATTAAGGTTTTCTTGTTGTGAGATCTCAAAGTTAGAGTTGTCAAAAATTTCTTCTTCAAGAAATTCTTATATAAACACGCCCGCCTAATACGTCATGTTTATACACAACCGATTAAAAATTAACATGTCATTAAAATAAAATATAATAATTTTATTTTCTCTCTCCAATTCATCTTATTTCTCCGGATAAAAATATCATATTTTTCTCTCTCCCATTTTTTTTTTCATTTTCTCTATCTCACACCTTCATCTCTTTCTTCCTCTCTTAGTCTCTGTTTACAAATAAATGACAATTACCATTTTTCACCCTTTATGAAAGCCATGAACAACCTTATAAGCCACAACATTTTCCTTTTTTTTTTTTTGCCTCTAAACACCCAACACAAAACTTAGAAGTTAGAACTCTTATTCCCTCAAGCTGTCTCACCAAGACCAGATGTTCAAACTCATCTTGCCACTGACCTCGAGATGATCGTCGTGGCTACAGAAGGAAAAATATAATAATAATTGAACGTGTCTTGACCATTGAGCGGAGAAAAAGAATTTTGTGATAATTGAATAACTCTTGAAAGAATTTTGTGAGAGAGAAAAGTATGATAATTGGTTGTGCCTTGAACTTTCGAAACGAGTATTAACACATTGTCGTGGCTTTTGTTTCTCCAGCGTTTCGCTTTTGGATTGGAGTTTGAATTGAAAGCATGAGAGAGAGAAAGCCGAAGAAACAAGGTGAATTGGAAAGAAAAATAATAATAATAATAAATTATTATATTTTATTTTAATGACATGTATTTTTTAATTAGAGGTGCCTAAATATACGTTAGATTTATGTCTATGTAAGAATTTCTCCCCTCGTGTAATTGCATCTGTCCCATGATAGAGAACATTTAGGAGTAAAAGTCTTGATTGTGCCTAGTAATAAAAGTGATGGTCTTTGTTTAGTTCGGTCATTTGGAGCTTTTTGACCCTGTTCCTAACCAATAAACATGGCTTTTAAAACTGTAACTTTCAATAAAGTTTAAAAAGTAAACTAACTAGGAAAGTAATGTGGGATAAGTAAGGGTCAGTTTTCCCCCAAAAGTTCCTTTTGCTTTTATGTTCTCGCGCTCATTATCAAAGGGTAATTACTGAAGTTGTGCAAGTTGATTAAACTTTAAAAGGGGTTTCACATGTGGCTGTATGGGTAGATGAGGTTGTTATGATTATCAAGCTCTGTGTATATTCTACAACATCAACCGAAAGGATAATCCTTTTTTCCTTTTAAATCTCTCATTTTTTTTCTTTTTTGTTTTTCATTCTAATTCTCTTTTCTCTTGTTTTTTAGTTACTGCTTTAAATCGTGTCACTATAGCAGCTATTGAACTTTGGAAATGATTTGCATGCCTAGTTTGAAACAAAAGAATGCATTAGTCCCAAGTATGCTTAGTAGTAATCCATTTTAGGAATTAAATTTGTGACTACTTTGAAATAATATTTATGGTATTCACAAACTTATTAAATTTATGGTATAGTAATAAAATAAATATTATTTTACGGATTCCTACGGAATTTGTCACGTAGACTACAATCGAGTCTGATCATAAAAAAGATTCTCTTCCAGTAAAATAAGCCTACCCTCTTTGTAAGAGTCTATAAAAAATAACTTATTCTAAAACCATCAAAAATATTTTTGGTGATTTAAATATTATATATATATATATATATATATATATATATATATATATAATGTTATTCAAAGAAAATTAAATATTGATTACAAATGATAAAATGTCTAGCTTATTTCATATTGTCGTTTAATATTTTTAGAGTAATTTTTTTTTTTTACAATCAAACATTAAAAGACAAAGTAATAATTAAAGCGGTTTTGAAAACATGTTCAAGAAAGAATAGGGAACCACATTAGGAAAAAAATCTCCCAAAAAATAATGAATTATGAATATGCAACAAAATATAAGAGTGCAACAAAGCAATAACAAAATAGCATAAAACATACATCGGCATTCGAACGATATCCAACTTTAAAAAGCTTTGCATAAGCTCCTCAAAAGCTCCTCCTATTAGCTTACATATATATAAGCTCTTTTTTTTTTTTCACCTAAAAATATAAGCTCTTTTTTAAGAGCTTTTATATAAAGTGCATTTGTCCAACTTCTACTTTTATGGAGAGAAAAAAGGCAAAACTAAGTTGAACCAAACCTTGTGTTTTCTAGCACTCATCTTCAATATCAAGAGGGAAAGATATCTTCATATTCACATCTTTTGGGATAGAAGAGTGTTATTTAATACATGCTAAGAAATATATTTGGTCTCCTAACTTTTTCTTTTTTTTTTCTTTTCTAAATCAGTCCCTATATTTTAAAAGTTTAAAAATGATTTCCTAAAGAATTTTTTAGTAACACATTTGTCTTTCCATTAGTTTTAACCCAAACGACATTAAACTTGGGTCATTGGTGATTATAACTCCTCCGACTCCCATGACAGTGCAGTTTTTAACACCTGTTTTGCCTCGTGGTTCCACAATCATGGAAAGATTGTAATCGTCAACGAGGTTTATGTTGAAGAAATTCAGTTTATCAATAACATTCCGAATAAAATATGCCAACCTGACCAACAGGACAACGTTACCAATGTTGCATTCCACGATAGTGGAACCCTAGTTGACTCATGAGTGACACATATTTAATGTAATTTGAGTTAAAACAAACCAAAAGACAAACGTGCTACTAAGAAAATCTTTTAAGGGACCATTTTATAACTTTTAAAATATAAGGGATCAATTTAAAACCAAAAAATAAATTAGGAGATCAAATATATATTTTAGCCTTTAATCTATCACCTTAAGTTAAATAAACTAAATTATATATTTTAACCTAAAAGAGAGGAATAACATAATAGTTTCATCTCTTAAAGGATAATAGTGTAATTCGGTCTAATGTAAATGTTTAAAACCATGATCTAAATGATATGGAATTTTCAATTCAAAGTTAATTTTTGTAAAATAATTATTGAATGAAATTTATTAAATGATTTAAGAATGATTGACTCACATTTGTGTAAACCAAATTTTTATTTTATTTTATAACAATGTACATATTATGATTTTTTTTTTATATTTTCCAATTATAATTGCATAATATTTTAGTATCTTTTTTACTTCTTTTTGTATTTTTATAAATATTTTAATACAATTCTTATGACTCTATCATATTTAAGTATTTTAATAATATATTCATTGTTTCTAATTTTTTATGAATATTATAATTTTTAAAGTTTAATAATTTATTATAAAAGTCTAGTATTAGTATTTGTTTATTTTTGTATTATTTTAATATTATTTATGTTTCAAATTTTATTTTTAAAGTATATTAATAACATTATTTATGCTAAATCAAAAAGTAGAAGTATAATGGCGATCGTGTGTAAGGTGAAAAATAAGCTAGATCATTTGTCAAGAGCCTACAATCTAGCTTGTATATGTCTTGACCTACCTTCTTCATTAAAATGGCCGACCTCTTAAAAAATTTCTGTTTAGGTAAAAATGTAAAGCCTTAAACTTAAAAAAAAAATCTATTAATCGAACAGGCTATATGTGTAACATTATATATATATTATATATTATGTTATATCATATGCATATTATTCCTCCAAATAATGGCAAGACACTATCTCAAGTTTTGTCTCTTGTTTTTCTTTTACATGATCCAAATTGGGTGACTATGAAGAGATATATGTAAAAGATATTCTAACCTCTAAGTCATGATTTGAGTGTGAATAGAAAGTAAGACGGTAAAAATATACATGAATGAAGAATTATCATGTGGGAGTTTCCCCCTATTTATATAAATTGTTGTGGGCCTTAGATTGTAGGTCTGCTTCATGCTTGGATTACCATCTAGGTAATTCTTTCTAAATTGGGGTTATGTGGCTTAAACCTCCCTTTTTCTCTTAATCAAGGTATTTTGCTCTGGTACGAGTCTAGTCACTTGTTTGTGGAGTCGGTTGGGAGTAGCCTAAGACCAAATACATGTTTGATAAGGCTGATTATAAGGTTCTCGACCCACTTGAATACCTATATAATATACACATAATTATATTACAAATAATATTGTTGGAAAATGTGTAATTATTTATAGGCCTTTTTTGGTCTACACACCTATTTAATGAATCTATAAATCTTTTATAGATTTATAAGTTATTTTTTATAGAAAAGAAAAAAATGTTCATTTCTTTTCTTGTTTGTTTATGTAGAAAGTGAAAGAAGATAAACAAATATTCATTACGAAAAAAATATATGTAAAATTAAGGATATCTTAACCTTCTCATATACAACTAACTCTTTCTATCTTCGTTTCTTTCCAAGATGAAAGGATGGCATTTGATATGGTCCCACCTTTTTTTCTTTATTCCATTCTTTCACTTTTAAGACAATCCAAATTGTGGAAAGAAAAAAAAAGAATATTTTTTTTCGTCTATTGTCGTTTTGTCTATTTTCGTGCATTCCAAACTTATGCATAGTACAAGGTGAAATAGGTTTAAACAAGTTTATCAAAATTTTGTTGAATTGAAAATTTGAATAGAATTATTTATTTAAATTTACCGAATAAATACTTATGTTTTTTTACTCCGAATAAAAAATGATACGTAATATGAATAAAAATATTTGTTTTTTTTTTACTTCTATAACAATTATCACTTTTTCCTTTTCTTTTAATTTTGTAAAAGAAAAACTTTTTAATGTGTGATTGACGTAGATTTTTTTTCCTCTTTATATATTGGTGAATCAAGAGTATTTTTTAGTTTTGGCTTAGAGTCAAGATTAATCACTTGAGATACTAAGATTTATTTAAGCAGCGTTGGTTTCACTTAATAAATATTGTTTCATATGCACAACTTAGAGAATTCTTGATCATTTACTTAAAATTATCTATCAATCATATTACACAAAATTGTTTCTCATTATATTTTAACCTCACCAAAAAGATGAAAAGATTACAAAATATAATATTTTCTTTTCGTTTTCATTTATACCAAACAAACACTTTTTTTCATATCAACGGTTATATTTATATATTTTTTGATAAAATATATTTTTATCTCTGTAAAATGATTCGAAATTAGTGAAATGAAAATAGGACGACCATTTTTTAAAGAACTAGTTAAACGGAAATTTGAAAAATTTGAAAGGATAAATACATAATTACCATTCTTTTTTATTTTTATTTTTATTTATGGGCATTTTGTTAGCATGGTTCATGAAGGTATTCTTTACATCATTTTCCATGTCAGGACTTGCCTTATCCGATTGAAGACAATTTTGGGAACACATGGTTTTAGCTTTTCACTTGCTTCATCTTCAAAACTTATTCGACTAATTTGAGCTTGGTTGAAATTAAAACAATCATAGTCTTAGTAATATTTATGCCCCAGGTGATGACTCCTTTCTTATTTTGCTCTTCTTGTAGATTGGCTAAGAAGACCCTGATGATCTGATGCAGTATCAAATAAGAAACTTAAAGAGGTCTTTTCTATCTTTTCCGGAGAAGATTCTCAAATATATATAGGAGTGGTCGTTCCCCCCTCTGGGTTTAATGCTGAATTCGAGATTCTCATACTGTGGTTAATTATTGCACCCTGCTTGGCCGGCATCAATGTTGCACCACCATGAAAATCTTGGATCTCTTTTGTCCCTTGGAGAAATTTCAACTTGCACGCGCATTCAACTTACCTAACCTTAAAAAGTATGTTTAGTTTCAAGTTGTAAAATTATATTTGAAGTAAAAGATAATTTTGCCAATAGATTAGACTTTAGAGTCTTTATTTTTGTGCTTATTTTACTTTTTTCCGCTAAATTTATATTAGAACGTTATCATAACGTTTTTAATTGCAAATTAAACAAACACTAAGTAGTAGTAACACCGCAAGAACATCATTCATTGTGACAATATAAAGATTCCAATTTACAATTATTTGAATTTGAACACAAGATCAAAGCGAAATCCTTCTTGACACTCATGTTATATGCACTATGTATTAGTTTGTGTTTGGATAGCTTTCAAAATTATGAATGATGAGATAGATCAATCTTAATTTTATTAAATTTTTTATGTTTATATTATTTTTAAAATTATGATAGAATTAATTATGATTAAAAAATTATAATAAAATTAAAATAAGTAAAAATAACTTCTATTTCTATCAAAATTAATTTTATGATAATTAGTTTCATTTAAAATTATTTTTTTTCAAAATTAATCCAAACATGTGATTGTGATAATCAATTTAACAAAGGGTGGATGTGAATCATATAATATTGTTGATTATTGATGAAATGAAAAGTAGTGTATATATAGCATATGATGAATATGGCGATTATGTTCCCTAAGGACTATCACGAATCCCAAAAGTTTCCTGAAAAATATTTAGACAAAGATAAGGGGTGGGAAAGTTATTTGGCAAGGAGTGTTTGGCATTGTAGTAGTAGTAGTAGTAGAAGGGGGGTTGGTGGCTAGGGCAAGAGGCAAGAGAAGAAGACAAAAGGCTGCTACATGGGCATGGAGTGTTTTGACTTTGAGGTCCACTTAGCCCATGTCTATCTGTTCAGTATATGCCATTCCATTGGGAAGGGTAAGCATTAAACACACACACTACACTACACTACATTTGCCTTAGCCTCATCATGATCCATTCAATGTTGATACTACACGTGGCCTAATACTATGATACCCCTAGGCACCCCCTATCCCTGCCCACTATATTCTCATCAATTACAGCTGCTATGATATTATTCCTGTTTTTTTGCATGGAAGTCCAGACTACGACCATCTCTTTATTTGCATGGAAATTCATACCAAATGCTCTCCTTCGGTTCCATAACATTAATTGTAGTATTATTATTGGTTTAGAAAAGATGTGAATAAAAAATAGTAAAATAAATTACAAAAATCACTTAAATTACACATGTTTTTCTTACTTTTATTCATATAACTTCGGCTTCTTCTTTTCTAATATCGTTAACTAACGTTATGATTTTTCTTTTCAAACCCCAAAATGTCCCTCCCCTTTATTCCCAACACAAAGTTGCTGCCGTGGTGAACAAGCAAAGTGGGTCTGCCCCTCCCTCCGCCTCTGCTTTTTCCTCCGCAAGCGTCGTCGCTGTGATCTGTTATTAACGATAGGTCACATTTAATTCTTATGATTTTAGTATTCTAAAATTTTGATGTAGATTTATTCACTGTTGGACATGTACGAGGAATTATGATGGTCAGAAGGTGTTTGATAAAAGTTCTTTGAGTCAAATTGTTTCTTGTTTTTGATGATGAATTGTTTTGTCGTTCATCCTCAAATTGATTTGTTTTGTTGTCTAAGCATTATGGGTGCCTAAGCATGTTCAAATATACACAAAAATTTGCTTATGTGATCTGTTTAACTTTGATATTATGTTCTTTTGTTCATATTCTCTGCAAATAACAAATAAAAAAATTCCTTGAGATGTCTTGCAAAGAAGATGAGATGAGTGTGTTTTGGGGATAAACTTTTTTTTGTTTGTTTAAATCACATGCCACTCATGTGCTCATAAAACTAATTGAGTTAACATTGTTTGAAGGAGATGGGGTGCAACTGTAATGGAAATGCAAAAGTTGAGGATTTTGTATAGGGTGAAAAAAAAAAAATAGGGATGCAGGTGTAATTTAAACAAATTTTAGGAGAAGTTACCTTGATTCGCTCAAAATACTAAGATTAATTATTGATTGAGTACAAAGTGAGATCATTTTATAGATTATTATCTTCGTCTTTATATATTGATCATTTTCATTTTATTATTTTTTTATAAGATTTTATTTAAAAAAGTTTAGTACATTAATTATTTTTATCCTATAATATTCTTAATTAGTATTCTCACTTCAAATAATAATGATTCCTTGGTGAAAAAAATTAAGTAGAGAGAGAAATGAAAAATAATTTTGAAAGGATAATATAAATAATTGATAAATTTAATGTAATTAACTCTTTTCTTAAAAGATATAAATTAGTTGAAATTGCCTTATATATAGAAACAAATGTAGTATTTGATATAAAAAAGTCTTGGTATTAAATATTGGTATGGAGAATTTTACCTCCTATAACACTTTAAAAATATATATATCCCACTATCCATCAATAATAAATATATTTTAGGATCTTGTTAATTAGTGCACTAGTTAAAAAATTAAAATGAGAGAGTATTTATTGTAGAGATCATTAGAAAACATAAAAAAAAGTAATGAACAATGCAATTTTACTCATCACAATAAAAATATTTTTCCTTTGCATTCCTTAATAGTATTCTAAGAACATTAGTTAATATTTATCTACATTTTACTGTTTACCAACTTGTTTTTATGGCGAGTGTCTATTTTCAATGCAAGTATAATTGATCTTCTTAATTATGTCTATGAGTATTGTTGGAAAAAATAGCTTAAAATAGCTAAAAAAAGACTATTATTTTTTTAAAAAAATATAAAAATTAACTAAAAAATTACTCCCTTTGCCCCAAAAGAAGTGTCACATTAGAAAAAAATTATTTTAAAATAAGTGTTGCATTTGACTATTCAATGTAATATTAACCATTCTTTTCCACCAATACCTCTAATAAATGTCACCTTATTTTTTTAATCTAATATTAATATTATTTTTTCATTTATTTAATAAGGTTAGTTCTATAAAATTATTACTCCTTTCATTTATTTATTATTATTATTGTCTATAAAACAATATATGACTGACACTTATTTTTGAATTGAGGGAGTATTATATTAGTTTGGAACATAGAGAGTAATATAATTAATTAGAAAGATAAATAATATATAAGAAAGTTACATGTTACTTCCTCCGTTTTTGTTTATAAGACTCAAATTAAAAGTGATGTATGTTTCTTTTGTTAAGATTCAATCTATATTGTTTCTCATACTAATTTTTTTTAGATTAAAATACCCCTAACTTATTGTAGTGACAAACAATCAAGAGTCTTATTAACCGATTCTCTTAAGACATTGGTTAAAGAATTAAAAGAGAAAAATATTTATTTTGTAAATCATAAGAAAACACAAAAGATTATGGATAGTGCAATTTTTTGCCTCTCAAAAAAATATATTTTAGTTTTACCCACAATCAATTAGAAAAGAGATAATAGTCCATACCAAAAAAGAAGAGAGAAAACTATTAATAAGTGTTGAAAAGAATATATAAATTTAAGATAAAGTTATTGTTCTAAACTAAATTAATCACTTTTTAATGACCAAATAAGTAATTGAGTCTTAAAAATAACAAGCTGAAATATGTTAGAACCGTGAAATATCTTAAGACGCGATATAATATGGAATGATTAGAGTATAAAAAACTGAATTTGTTATGAAAGATAGGAGAAATCTCCTCGTGATGTCATTCAAGTTCAACCATTCAATTCCACAGATTCTTTGGTGTGACTCATGCGGAATGATCGGTGGAATTCCCTGTGTAATTTTGCAGCCACATTGGTCTATTTTGTCTTCATGTTAAAATTGATGGTGTTTAAATAACGAAAAGCAATAGAAAGTGAGTAGCAGATTAAGACAGTAAAAGGACATATATGCATGTATTCTAAAGTCTCTTTGTTTTTTTTTTTTAAAGATATTGCGATGACTTTAAGGGCAATTGCGTTCCCAATTCTTTTGTTTGTAATCTATTCTTCTTTGGAAAAGAGCAAAATTTAATGCCATCAATAGCTTCTCTTTTGAATGATATAGAACAATCACTTTTTTTTTTACTGTATCCGTTTTGTGAACTTAACACAATTACAATAAGAGAATTAAAAAGCAACTTTAAACTATGGAAAGTTTAGGTGGGGACAAATGCCTTTTCCCCCTATTCAACAAATTAATTAGAAAACGTGATTGTAAAAAGGATTCACTGATACATACTAGTAGATTGCATTTTCATCTTTTTGCTTTCATTTTAAATTTCCATATATGAAACTGCAAATTTTGAACCCTGGTCAACAAAATTAAGTGCTCCAATTCAAGGAACGATGATATGCAATCAATTGGGCAACATGTGCTTTGGATTGCTTTCTCAAGAGAACATTTGAACACATAGAATATTCCATGCACACTCACATTTTTGGATCGGACTATATATGACCCACGAAAACTAAGTTTAAGGCTACGGTTCCATATTCCATAACCAATTATATTGTGTCCTTCTCTTCTTTTATTTGTATTTTTCAATAACCATGCGACATTCGAAGTTTAGGACTAAATAACATCTTTTCTTAGAGCTTTGAACAATATATATATATATCATTAGGAGTTGCAATGGTTCTTTCAAAAGGAGGCATGTAGATTCATACAAGGCTAACCTGTGTGGGCAGAAGAAGTTGTAGACATTTGTTACAAAATAAATCAAATTAATAACTAATCACAACTAAAATCATTCGTGTGTTTTTGTAGGCAAACCACGCTGAAATTAACTATTTTATTCCGAGAACTATATTAGACAATAGGAAGTGAGTTATAATCATAAAGATTTATAATTTTGATTTTGCTTTTGATAATATCCAATAAGTTTGTTTTTAATTTGAATTTTCATAATTAAAATTATATAATTATTATATTTGATGAATTTTTATACATATTTAGATATGTATCTTATGGGAGAAGAACTTTATTATTTATAATAATTTTATCTGACTTGAATGAAATTGTCTTAGTAAAAAATATTTGTAGTATAAAAAAAATATGTATTTTTCACATATTGCATCTTATATATATTTTAGAATAATTGTATCGTTGTATAAGACATGTATCGTATTAAATATACAATTGTAGATCATATATCATTTATATTTTGATTTCGCCACATGAAAAAAAAAGGGTGTGAAGATCACGTATATATGCATGAGAAAAATATATCATTTCGGAGGAAAAGACAAAAAGCAAAGGGGTAATTAGCATTTAAACATGAAATGAAGCTGACATGGCTTCCTTGGAAACTATTTGTCACGTATTTTTGAAACAACCTGACGCATAGAACTGACACTCTCAGTCTGTTTTCCGGAACTTTCATTAATTTTTGTTTTCTCTAGCTTTCTTATATTAATATCAACACGTTTGATGTTTCTTGCAAATAATTTTTCTCTATTTCCAACTCTTAATTTAATCGCTTACTAATTGGCAAGCTTAATATAATACTACCAGGGCAGTACAATCGCGATGGTATCAATCATACTACATTAGTATTGATCGATAGAGATGCATGAGTTTTATTTTTAAAATGTTGAATGGATAAAGTCATTAAGGCAGGCATGCAAGCATTATGATATCAAAGCATGGCTTGACCATGCTAGACATAATAGTGAATGAATAATTTTGCTGCATCGATTGGCGAGAAGAAAGCTTAAACTTTGAGTTTTGGTTGTTTAGAATTTTTTCTTCTTCTTTTGTGTGTTTAATTTGGCTTGGCTTGCAAGACAAAATTCCAAGGGTATATGATGTTAGGAAGTTAGATAGGATGTACTTGTCTCTAACATGCACTCTCTAATCATTTACCTTTAATCTATTTATTCAAAACTTACGGCTGTGGCCACTTTGATATGCACAAATTTGCATGATAAGCACTCATAGGAACTCGGAATTAGGTATGCTTCAATTGAGTTAATATTTAAAGAAATAAGAATTGAATTTTCCCTCTATTGGGACACTTGTTAAAAGAAATGAAAATATTAAATAACAAATTTAAATTATTGATGTAGTCATTATTTTTTGTTTAGTACTATATACTTATTGTTTTTTCTTTAACTAGTACCTTTAAGCCTTCATTGACAAAATAAAAACTTTCCAGCTATAGCAATGAGTCAATGACATTAGTAAAATAGTTGAAAAGTATACTTAAAAAAAAAAGGAGTGGTGAACAGAAAAACAGCATGCCAAGTGGACTTGTTGACTGTTAAATGGGATATAAAGATGAAAAGGACTTTTGTTTTTATTTTTTTCTTTGAAAATATGTGTTTTATAACATGTTTGAGAATTACTTTATTTTCAAAGAAATTATAATCATTTTTTAAAAAAATTCTCTAGAGATGTTGACGAGAACTGACAAGATTATTTCTTCAAAAGAAACTGAACCAATAGTTTTTGATTTGGTAAATGAGATTGGAATATTCTGTGTCGTCCATTAAACGTTAAGTAATGTTGGTCAATAAATATGCTGATTTCCTTGAATTGGTGATTTCAGTGTTTGTGGCTTGTCGAACTTCTTGTCTCAATATTCTTTGGGACCCCCTTAACTCTTTCTGAAATTTTCATCATAGTGACATTTTTAGGAGCAAGTCACATGCTGTTGAATATGGCTAAACATTGGGCTTTTTACCCATGTACTACCCCTCTGCCACTTAAAATATGCCCAAGCACGAATAGAGAAGGGGATTATAAGAACTATTAAGAAATATCTCAGGAATGCTCCATGATCCTCTCATGTATATGATGATAAGTTATATTAAAAGTTTTCATTTTTTAATAAATACTAATTTTTTCTTATTTATTTAATTTATATAGAGAGATCAAATTTAAATATAACCTTGTCATGTTATAATTTAACATGAGATTGACAGCATCCATTTCCTTCTTAGGATATAGAGCAAATTAAATGGGCATCCACATTTTCTACTGTCAGTGCATGCTTTTACCAAATTATGTTTCTTAGGCCTATACTGCCCACTCCTTTCACAAACTATCAATAGAAATGAGGTTCTTCCTCGAACACCGGTATTGGTATCAGACCTCATTATAACAGCAACAAATCCAATGTCTTCAGCCAACGATCGAGCCCATTGTAAAACTTCATCACGGCTACCAAACAACTACAACACAATTCAAATCAGATTTGTCGTGAGTAAACATCTATGTAATATAATTACTGTACCAACAACAACAAATTGCACAAATACCTCAGAAGTATTAAAGGCATCAGAGCAATGAACTTTAACGCCACCATCTTCCTCATTTTCGACATTCATTTCAACTTCTTCAGACATGATACTATTATACATCCATTGGTCTTCATCCATCTTAATAAACCATTTAACAAATTCAATAACAACAAATTCAAATTCAATTCACACGAATATAACTGTGTACACAATAAATATTTTACAGGACTTTTTCATTAAAATGTCATATAAATCTAATATTACAAAAATTACTAAAAACATAAATAAACTAAATTATTAATAATTAATTTAACAATTAAAAACAAAAAGAATCCGTAAGTTTTTCGTGTACCTCTTCTTCTCCAGCAACGAAAACCGACCAAAATTCACCCTATACTCTTCACCAACGCACGTACACCATCGGAGAACAAATACACTCCCAAACGGCCCTTAACAGAAGCAACATACACTGACTTACAGAAAAAAAATGACGCTGCAGAAATAAAAAAATCCTACTATTATTTATAACCAAAAATACCATAAGGCATTTAGGAAATTTGCTGGGTACCCCAGCAAAAATGTTGGGTGCCCCAAGCAATTCCCAAACATGGATCATGCCACTAAGTTGGGCAACTACTATAATCTTGGGCCAGCCCCATTACACGATTAGATGTTGATATGCTCAAATTTCTTCGCCTGATATCATGTTTGTTAAAATTAATACATGATGTGAAAGACATGCAACTTATGTAGGAACTAATAATTAATAATTAAGGATTAATTTATAATTGGGTTAAATGAGAGAAATTTATAGAGATAACTGGTACTTGATGATAATGGTTATAAATGAGTTAATATCCATTAATGTGAAACAAGATTCTCTTCTTGACCGAAAGTGTTATCTCTAACCCCTAATTATCATGAACTTAGAGAGATAGAAAGAATAGTCAAAAGAAAGTAAAATTTTGTTTCTTTCCTCTTCTAAGAAATCAAAGTGCGTTGAAGAGAAGTCTTATTATGAGAAAGTTACACACTGTTTATTTATTATTTGTGAGAATTATATATTTCAAGATCCTATTGGTTTCATATAATTGTTAATCTAAGAAATCCTTAAGATTTACATTGTTCACAAAAAGCACTATTATGTGTTCAATCATTAGCAGCTAATGCAGTCCAAAACTCAAAATTATTTCACTAAACATAAACAAGTATAGACATAGCACTATAGCAGTGCAACAGTATGACATCTTTTCCACCCATAACAAGTAATTATTTTATCTCCATAAAGAATCTTCTATTCCATAAAATTGGAGGCTTATAGTATATCGAAGTAAAAGTTACAATCTTCATGTAACCTATTTAGCAAGGAGTAGTTATTTTAGGTTATATATTTTGATTTTTTTTAGCAAGCACTTGGGTCAAATGCATTGGAAAAAAAACCTTGACGTGAAAACTAACTCACCAGATTGTAAATATTCTTAGTTCGAACGGTCTTGTCTCAAATAATACTTGTCATACATAGACCAATATTCATAAACATATTTATTTATATAACAAAAAAGGCATATTACTCTTGTGAGAAGACAAAGAGTATTCCCAACTAAACTACAAAGAGAGCAGACTAGAATTATAGTCTGGAATCATGTACAAAGGAACCTGGTGCCACTTGAGTTAAGGACATTGTGGCAGCAGTCAAATCGTGTTATTCATACAAATTTTTTGCCTCATATCTACTTTATTTCTATCCTTTGTCCTAGTCTAAAAGATGAGGACTCCTTCACAGTTACAAAGTTTACTACAATTAACATGAACACCACATACTCATCTAATAGTCCTATCATACACACTGATTTGCATCCCCTCTCCAAATGAACCACTTTTTCAATGCTTTCAACTGTCATCATCATCAGTAAAGTCTGGTTCAAGGGGCTTCCTCAATGAACCAAGAATGTCTAGTTCAGGCCCATATCTCAAGCTCCTACCTTTCCTTGGGCTGGATGCTAGTTTTGCAGCATACATTGTGCCCTTTGGGGACTGCAGAGGTGCAGAGAAATGTTCACTGCCGGTTCCAAGAACAAAGGCCATCATCAGATTCTCCTTTTTCTTGAGCTCACTTGTCTCCTTTGTTCTCTTATACCTGAACCATGCTGCTTGTATGAAGCATGCAGCCCAAGTCCTCCACTGATGGGAGTGGAACCTAAAAGTGTGCCTTAGTTGTTTGCTGTGCAGCCTTCTGAATTGTGCAGCCACAAACTTCAAGTCCCCTGCAATGAGTGCAAAGGCTTCCACTTCAGTGATGGATTTCACCGTGCGAGTTGACGAAGGAAGGACAACCGTTGGACGAGGGTCCAAGGTCCATGGCAAGAGCTCTTCACCACAGAAGTCACCGGAGCCAAGTCTGCAGGTGTTGAAGAAACCTGTTCTGCCACCATTGGTGGTGCAAGAATCTAGGCGTCCTCGAACAATGAAAAGCATCTCATTCACAAGGTCACCTTCGCGAACCACACAAGCGCCTGGAGTGAAAAGAGAAGGTTTCAGCCTTTCACATATTGCATCTAGCATCCTTTCATCCATGTGATCAAATAGTGGTACCTGCCATGGGCCAATAAGTAGTTCATTCTTAGTTTCTTGTTTCCCAAGAAACATGTTAACAAGGTAAAACTCTTGTTGCCTTGAACCAACAATTGCTAAAACTTAAGTTATTAGATGAAGATACATGAATACTTTTTATGGTACATATCCATCGGGCCACTTCATGCAAGTGCCCTTTGGACTTGTAGCATGGATAATGTCCCACTAACATTGTGCTGAAATTCAACTTTTTATTAGATGAATAGGGGGCATGGGTCAAAATCTAGATCACTAAGCCATAGAAGCTTAGATATTATTTCATGAACCACCTATTTATAATTTTCATAATTCACGGAAGGAGGAAATTAGATGTAGCTTCTTAGTATGTTGTTCTTCAATCAGAATTAGAGTTTTACATTGTTAATTTGCATAATAAATGTTTGTATTAAAGATCAACATAGATTATCAAGGTAAAACTCCAATTCTGATTGGGGAACAATACTAACAGCATCTAAGAAATTACATCAAAGTTTTCTTCTTCACAAAACTGTGTCAATGAAAGCATGTGTAGAAAAGAAAACAAAGATTTACTTGTCGGACTAGATTGAGGCAAAGGTGGCGTTTGATGTCACGTCTTAGATCTATGGGAAGGTCTCTGAGAATAGTTTCCTCATCAACTCCCCTAGTAGCAACCCATCTGAATTGTTCATGACGTCGTACGTTTTGCTTCAGGTAACGGGGGAGCTGCCTGTGATGCATCCATCTTTCTGTATCTGTCCTTCGTATTCTCCATTCTTCTAGCCGTGTAGTGGTGGATTGCAGGTAGGTCTGTTAATTAGATAAGAACTTCAGTTATATGAAAATGATGAAAATACAAGATACGAGGATCAGAGTTATGATCTTATTTAGTTATCACCACATATTCATGGTGCATGCTTTATCCCCTACTTAAAGTGGGCTATCAAGCTTGGATCAAGGTCCTAGTTAGTACTTCAATAAGATTTTGGCAACAAAAAATCAACAATCTATGAAAAATTTAAACAAGATCATTATAAGCCGAATAGTTATTATATGGATGATCAATTCATTATAAATTATGACAATATGTACTACTCAGTGAACAGAAGGCCTGCCTTATAAGGTTCAGAAATTTTACATTAAACTCTAGATAATCCTTGTAAGACAAAAGGAAAATGCTATAAATAAACCTGATGTTTAAAGATTACTATCATACCAGCAGACAATGAGTTTACTTTTGCAAATAATTATCAAGTCCCGAGACTTGTAGCACATTAGAAGACTGGTAACAGCTAGACTTACTTGCATATTGCCTATAAGCAATGCAAAAAGCACCAATCCAAGAACTGCAATAATCATGGCAAAATTGATCTCCGCAACACGTGTACCTGTTAAGAGATTCTGTCCCACAGAGCTGCAAATTTGGCATAGTATTGGTTTGAATATCAAGATTCACAAACTCTAGTGTGGACTAAAAATAAGTTGAGGATTAAGAAGGAATGGAGTGTTAAGACGCAAAAAACATAATATTTTATTTAAACACATGAAGGTCTTGATTAAAGTAAACAAAACCAAAAAATAAAAAGAATTTTTCTGTTTAATTTTTTTTATAAAAAAATCAACTTATCATTCATTAAAATATGTTTTTTTAAAAGGCATTCACTAAAATATGGTTAAGTGAAGTTCTACAATAATTAATAGTATTTCTAATCTTCAATGAAGTGATGATTATGTTGAAGCTTGGAGTTAGTTAAAAATATCAATTCAGCCCTTGATAAGTTGTATCTAAAGTTAGTTAGTTTGTTGTTTATGTTATTTTTCAGTTAGAAGGACCAATCTGCAAGTTAGTTTTGTAGAACTAGTGCAGAGTCCCTATGTTGGCTGTATAAAAGGTGAAACAGTTGTCTCTATGGTCGGTGTGTGTGATCTTTCTGTTCAATTACATGATTAGATCTCTTATTCGCTCTTTTCCTCCTTTGTCTTCATCATTCAAGACTCAATTTTGGTTTCTAGTTTGAGGATGCTGTAAGCATCGGGTCTATTAGTGGTATCAAGAGCTTATGGTTCCAATAATCTTGGGAGAGTCTTGTTTGGTTCCTATGTGGGATCCTCAAAGCTTCATTGTTGTAGAGATGAATGGGAACGGGCTTCCAACGCATCTATCAATCCTTGATGAGAAGAACTATGATGCATGGTGCATTCAAATGAAAGTCATCTTTAGAATGCAGGATGCTCTTGAGTCTGTTATGATAGGACTTTAAGAATTGGAGAAAGATGCAGGGGAAGAACAAAAAATTATGTTCAGAGAATCCAAGAAAATGGATTGTAAGGCTCTCTTCCTTATTCACCAGTGTGTGGATCCTCAAAACTTTGCCAAGATTGCCTCAGCTACATCAACTAAGCAAGCTTGGGACATTCTTGCAAAGGTCTACGCTGGGTCAAATAGGTTGAAAAGAGTCAAGATGCAAACCTTGAAACGACAATTCGAGCTACTACAGATGAATGAGAAAGAAGGTATAGCTGAATACCTAAATTGTGTGCAGAGTCTGTCAAATCAGATGATGGCTTGTGGTGAAATCTTGAAGGATCAAGATCTTGTGGTAAAGGTTTTAAGAACCTTGAGTTCAAGATTTGATTATGTGGTCGCTGCAATAGAAGAATCTAAGGATTTTACAGAAATGAAATTGGATGAGCTTCAATGCTCTCTTAAAGCACACAAGAAAAGAATCAAAGAGAGGGAAATAGATAGGTCATCTGAACAGACCTTACTTACTCAGAGTGGAAGGAGATACAAAAATGGCTCAAGCAGTAGTAAAAGGAAGGTTAAACCAAAAAGCCATAAATCGAAAGGAACAAGAAAGGATGGCACTGAAGATTCAAGTGCTGATGAAACCAATCATGATGATAGTGGGTCACAAGTAAGGCAGAAGGGCTTTGAATATAGCGGTAAGAGTGGTAACTCCAGAAGAAAACATATTCAATGTTGGTATTGCAGAGAATGGGGTCATTTTGCAACTTAGTGCAAAGCCATGAAGACACAAAAGACAAGAGATGATCAAGCACAACTGGTTCAGGAGAGTGACTTAAAGGATGATCAAGTTCTTTTGATGGTGACAAATGATTCAGGCAAGGCTACCAACAATGAATGGTACCTAGATACAAGGCGCTCAAATCACATGACTGGGAGGAAAGACTGGCTGATTGATCTGGATGATTCTGTAAAAAAAAATGTCAGGTTTGCAGATAACAGCACAGTCAAGGCAGAATGTCTTGGGAGGGTGTTGATCCACAGAAAAAATGGTAAAAGGTCCTTGATCAATGAAGTCCTTTATGTACCTACCATGCACAACAACTTTTGAGTTTGGGACAGCTGCTCCAGAAGGGATACAAGACAACGCTTGAGGACCACTACATGAAGATTTTTTATCAAAAGGGTAGGATGATTATCAAGGCACCCGTATCAAGCAATAGGACCTTTAAGATTGAAATCCAGGTTCAGCAAGATCAAAAATGTCTCTCAATCATTGAAGACTCTAAAAGCTGGCTATGGCACAAGAGGTATGGTCACCTGAAATTTAAAAGGCTTCGAATGATGAGTAATAATAAAATTGTTACAGGAATGGCTAATATACAACAACCTAGTAAAGTGTGACAGCTGTTGTGAATCCAAACAACCAGGGAAGTCTTATAGTACTGAAATACCAACTAAGTCTTCAACATTTTTGAATTTGGTCTATATTGATGTGTGTGGCCCTTTTGAGAAAGTCTTTCTAGGGGGTAGCTCATATTTTGTGTCCTTTATAGATGATTACTCAAGAAAGGTATGGATCTACTTGCTGAACAGGAAGAGTGAAGTGTTTCTCACCTTCAAAATAAGTTGTACCTGTGTTGGCTATATAAAAGGTGAAACAGTTGTCTCTATGGTCGGTGTGTGTGATCTTTCTATTCAGTTACATGATTAGATCTCTTATTCACTCTCTTTCCCCTTTGTCTTCATCAATCAAGACTCAATTTTGGTTTCTAGTTTGAAGGTGCTGTAAGCATCGGGTCTATCAGATTATACTCTGAATTATGTTTATTGCCATGCAACTAAGTTGTTATTTGATAAATTATTCAATTTTTACATCAAAAAGTTAAGTTACCTTAGATTCCTTAGTCCCCACCATAGACAGTAGCAGTATTTGTTGAAGAATTGTGAAGCTGTAACTTCCAAATTGAGAGCATCAACAAAAATGCCAAATTGAAAGAAATCACTGTTCTGATCACATAGACGTGAGAGATTGCTTGATCTTAACCAAACAATCCTATCTGGGTCACCCATGCTTTGACAATCAAGATAACGATACTGGCAGTGTGGGTACTGCAGTGTACAAGCTTTCTTCCAACATTCATTTTGGCGTTCAATTGATAACAGGTACCAAGAGGATCCTAAAACCTTTTTTAAAATAGAGGGAAAGTTAATAACTGAATCAAAGCAACAAAAAAGATAAAATAAATGAAGAGAAAAAAGGTTATAGATTAATTATATAAAATGTTTTTCACAATCATGTATGATTAGGTTATTCACTTTTAAATAATTATTTTAAAGTAATTCAAACAATAATGTGTGATTGAATGACCTTATAAAACTGTTTTACATTTATATGCATTAAATTCATAAATGAAAAATACAAAAAAGATTGGAAAAACATATCATTCTAAAATGTAATTTTGGTGGTCGCTTGTCTTAATATTTGGTTTTCACTTAGTCAGTCAAGTTTTAAATGTTTTTATCTGATCAATAAAGTTTTAAAAGTTTCACTTTGATCTTTTAAAGTGATCATTTTAGCAATTTATCATATTAATTTGATCAACTTGATACTAATTATTAGACCAGAAGAGATGTCACACATCATATAAGTGTTTATCAACTTAACATGTTAATGTCAAAAATTGACGGAATGATATTTTAATCTAATATACACTTTAAGAGACTCCAAAATAAAAATCAAATAAGTAACCTAAATTATATTTTAGCCTCTTGATATATGTCGATTAAAAAAAATTAAATCAAACAGGAGGTTTTACAAGCTGCATATGTTGAAGATTGGAGAAGCTTTGAAATGTTGAATTCAAAGCTGCTCATAAAAAATTACTGCACCGCCTATGAAATCTGAATGGAGGCACCGTTTTCATTTTTTGCACCATCATTAGCATAGACTTTAAGAAGTACAGCTAGTGCCACCGACATTAGTTTATCTTAGACACCAAGTTTATGATGTTTTATTATTATAATCTACTTATAAAAGCACCTCCGTGTGCCACATTAGGAATATGAATGATCAATTAAGTAAATTATGAGTGAATGAAATTTAGTTTTATTTCTCTCTTCCTCCAGTGAGTGTGTGAGTTAGTGTGGTAAAAAATAAAAAGTTCTTCTCTCTCTTTTTATTTATTCCGCTGCGTGTGTTTGTGGGTTTAATTTATCCCACTGTTAACAATGTATAATATTCCAAATTTGAAAGGTATAGCACAAAGTTCATCATAAGTTCTTATGCACAGAATTACTTGGAGAAAAGTAACTTACATGACTAGCTAGCATATAAAGCATCAGATTGTATGCTGCCCCAGCCCATGCTTTTTCCATCATTACCCCATTTGCCTTGACGATTTCAGATGATAGAGGATAAATAAGATACAACCTCAAGAGGTACTGGAAAATGGAAACAAGGCGTAAAACATGCCTTGAAGCAATCATTTGAGACCCTTTTAGATATGGAATTACTGCCCAAATCAATACCTAACACGTATATGAATTACAAAAATTGTTATCCTACCGCAGAAGAAACAAAACAGGATGTACACAAGTGAGACACAATAGCATTTAGAGCTGTAACATCAATTTAGTTCAGCAAATGAACCTGAGAAATGCAGCCAATGGCACAACCAAGTAGATACTTTTAGTATATTAGTATATTTTTGTTTTATCATAGCACAAGTTGAGTGGGAGAAGTGAAAGTGTTTTATGAAAAAATATAACCTTAAGAAGCCTACAATTTGTCCAAATATGTTTTCACATCATTCAACCAAACAAATACTTTGTAGTCTTTATCCTTCTCTTTCAAGTTTCACCTATTTAGCAGAATGTGAGCAAAAGGCTGGTGTAAATGAACAATAAAAATGAAAGGAAAAACAATCACTGCATTAAGAAGTCTTCTTAGTCTCATTATCTACATTCAGAAGTATAAAATTGCAAATCAACTGTTAAGTAGACCCTGATTTCGCTGTATCAAATTGAGAAAAATTATCAAAATATAGGGGTAGCAATAATGCACGAGGTAATAATACTTTTATTGTGGTCAGTATTAATTTACACCTAGAGTTGACTAAGCCCATTTAGAACATTAAGATGTGCTAATAGTGTTCAATAGTTAAGCAATCCTATTGGATAATGCTAAAGCTTAAATTAGCTAAGTTTTGGAATTGTCATCAATTTTATAAGAATCAACTCATCTCCTTTGCTTCTTCACAAACAAATATTCGGAAATTTTCGGATCATAGAAGAAATGAATGCGAATTTTATGTCAGGAACATACCTGTGGAAGTGGTTGAGCAGCCATTACATCAAGCCAGAAATCTCTTCGCATGTACTTTGATGCAATTTTTGAAGAGTCTATGATAAGCTCTCCTCTACCAGAAACACGAGAGGAAGGAGCAATATAAGCAGTTTGAAACCGAAAATAAATCTGAATAATGTAAAATGCATCAATCAATGACCGGATTATGGTGAGGAACACTTCAAGACCAGTTGACATATCAATGCACTTGTCTTTCTTAGCCACTGGTAAGTAAAAGAATAGGGGATCCACAAATAACGAAAGCAAACAAGCTGCTAAGAAGATTTTGTTCCATGTATTTACTCTATGTCCCCTAGGATCCAATACCAAAATCTCTGCTGCATCATAATCCTCAGAAAAGACCCTTGAAAGTTCTCTTCCATCAGAGGACTTGCCTATTGCATCCTTCCCACCCTTCTGTTTATCGCTCACTTCATCAAAGGACACCATTGGCAAGTGACTTTCTTTGTTGTACATTAACTTATTTGTCTCAGCTTCATCTTGGAATCTGGATGCACATATACACAACTGAATTTCAACACCAAAACCAAATGAAAAAAAAAGGGTGATGAAAATAGCCAAGTCATACAAAATTTGAATCACATAAATTGGCACATGTCCTATAACATTACAAGTTAATGGATTCATTAGCATAAATTACACTAAATTCTAATTATGTACAAGTTTGCTACTCAATGTCAATGGGAAAAACTGGCAAACCTCACAGATTTTGATCTATCAGAAACCATAGTTTGCTAGTTCAACTTTTTAGCTTCTCTCTTCAAGCAGACGAAGAGAATATCTCTCTCTCTCTCTCTCTCTCTCTCTCTCTATATATATATATATATATATATATATATATATATATATATATATATATACATACATACATACACAGGCTATTAACCACAGGAAAAGATTTGATAACTACGTGCTTAACCACAAAATATTGTAGCTAGTTTTCAGTTCAATCTTTCCCAGAAATCATGTGACAGAAAAGTAGTCCTATATCGTACAGTAATCTTTTTGTTAGTTTTTTCATGAAAGTACAGGTAAAACCTGTGAATTTAACACTTGTAAAAGCTTGGGGAGGATTCAAAGTCGTCGCTCCTTGGACTTAATGGTCAACTTGACTTCATTTGTTCTGACATAAAAAGATGAAACTAATGAAGAAAGAATGTGAAATGAAATATATATGTGAGGTCCGTGTATGTAGAGCCACAAAAACTGCCTTCATCTACTTCGTCTGTTTTCATATCCATGCAAAATTTTAAGGTTCAGTTACGGGAAACGTATCAATGAAAAACATTACATTCAAGTTCAATTATGTGGATAAATAATAGAAGTAGAAAGATAAATACCATAAGCTAGAAAAAGGGGAGAGAAGAGAAGAAAAGAAATAGAGTAAGAGAAATTTAACCAGAAAATCCATGCTGTCAAGTCCCCCTTAAAAGCTACCTTGAATTCAGTATTTGACTTCTATACCATGAATTTTAATTCCAATCTCTTGATTTGTCCTAATCAGTGAACTAAACCGAAACATGGGTCATGGAACAGTCTCATTCTATTGTGAAACTACTTTGCTTAATTGTTCCCCCCACTTGAGTTACATGACTTAGACTGTAACCGTATCAGGTGTCAACAAAAGTAATCGGAAGATTACCTACTACACAAAATTCAGATAATGCCTTATTTGTTAATGAAGCATTCGAAAGCTTTCCAAATGAAACATGGATTTGTTTAATGGTTTTTATTCATGTCATGTGTGGAATAAAATCCTCCACTCAAAGGAGAGAATATATAGTGGCATCAAAGTTTACAATTGCATTGCATTGTAAGCATTTTTTTTTTCTCTCTTCTTTTTATGTCTCAAATTTTGATGACATTGAGAACCTTAACCAACATCACCAGAGACTGATCATTGATGATGTCAAGCTCAAAGCCAAGTCATACACCTTCCTCTCAACTGCATGCGTTGTCTGGGGACAGCTTTGCTTTAATATTTGGAACGTGTGTTGAATTATGCAAATATGGATATTATAGAGAAATAACATCAACACAATTTTCATAAAACGCAAGCTCTTACACTTTATTTTCATTCATTAATTTTTATTGAGTGAAGTTCACGTGCATCTCATTCTCACTCCGGGTCTCATTTTTTATTTAATATAGTCCCATATTCAAACTAGTGAGACTCATGTTAATCTCAAAATAGTATATTAGAAAATGGGTGTTAAAGTATGCTACTAGCACTATCATGATGATATAATTTGAAAATGATCCTTTTTTTTCTTTGAATGAAATTAATTTTATTGTGATTATTATTGTTATTTTTTTTCAATTAAAAAAATAACAATTTTTTTCTTAATCATGTTCCTCGTCTTTCGTTGACTGGACGTTTCTATTTTCCGCACACATTTATTATGTTTTTCCGAACCGTATTTTGCCATTTATTATTGTAAAAACTGCTAGAAAAGTTATTGAAGTTACCCTTAAATTAATTAAAAGGAATGATAACTGGTTAATGAGCCCCGTTATTTGACTTGATTTCTATCACAAATTCTCTGAAATTGATCATAACATTAGCTTGACTTTCAACTCGATCATTAACTACTTATGCAGCTGAGGAGTAGTTATAGGGCGAGGCAGAATAACCGTGACTCGGGAGTGAGACGAAATCAAGGGTGAATATAGAGATTAATGGACTCGGTGCATATTGCAATTGCAAAGGTGATAGCATTAAAGGCAAAGCTGGTTTGAATCAATAACAATCATATATTTCAACTGACCAAACCAAACATTCATACTGCAATGTGATGCAATAGCAGTTGCGGCTTTTAAAATAAATGCAAAAAAATAATCATTTTATTTGTTTACTAGTAGTGTATTTTTACTTTTGTTAACTGTTTATAAAATCCAATTAATTAAGATTAAGAAAAAATAATTAATTTAATTGATATTAATAAATTTGTCACAAATTTATATACTTTTTTAAAATATAATTATCGTTAATATTTTTCTCTTTTAAATACATCCCAATATAACTTCTCTCATATTTAATTAGAGGTGTGTTAGTCTAAAAATAATTAATGCATAAGAAAATATGGAGTAAGTTTTATAGAAAGGAAAAAACAACTTTTAAAAAGTTATATCTTATAAATAGAAACAAAGTAGTATTAGTATAACAACAGTGAGTTATACGATAAACTTAAATTAAAATAGTTAAAAATATGTAAAATAATATAAGTTTAAATTTAATAAAGAAAATATTATTTTAAAAATGTAATGAACCATTGTTCAAAAAAGATCCCATGTAACTTAGATTGTTACAAGATCAAACTAGTTATAAAAGAATTAACTCAAAAGGATAACAGTCGTAACTATAATCATGGCACTGGTAGCTTGCTATGTTTTGAATTTATATGGGAATTTATAGAAAGATGTTTATATGAACTAACCAACGGGATTTATAAAGAAAGGAAAAGAACATGACATACGAAGTTCAAATATCAATATAAAACTCAAATGAACAAGCTTCCCGACAATTGCATTTCAAGTTCAATAATACTATTGTGACCTTTGGGTTCAAGAAAAACACAAATCCATGTATCTGAAGGTTAATTAGAATAAGTTTATTTTTCTGGTTTTGGATACTATGCATTAGTCTTTTAAATGAGTTTATGACTACTTTCTTTTTTTGGATTATGAATATTTTGTTTACGAAGATATGCAATATTAAATAAACACTTGATGCTCCATTATATAAATCATTTATATGTGAAGCTCATGATTTTAATATCGTAATCCAGTTTCTTCATAGTTTAATTTTTAATTTCAGTGTGGTTAGGTTGAACACAGATCCGGATTCTCTGCACTCAATTTTTCTCGTACCCATTAGTAACTCAAAATTATGTACAAAAATCGGACAACTCGTACTGTGTATTGGTAGATTGAACTTTACGGAAGCTGCCTTATCAATTATAGGATCTTCCTCCAATTACTACAAATGTGTGAATACATAGAAAAGCAACTGCACCGAATCGATTTTCGTTGACATGGAGTTGATTTAAAGATAACAAGGGTTGCAAAATTCAACCCTATTATGCAACAATGTTCCAGTTTATGATTTTAATTTTATAGTTCTTTTTAAGGTAACCATGCTATTGGTGGCTCACCACTTTTATTGTAACTACATTTTTCCCATCTACAATCCTCAAATCCAAGGCATTAAGAGACCCCAGCTCAATTTCATTTAAGTCAACCACTTGTTGGTAATTTTATAATTTAACAAGAGAAAACACAGTAGATTTAATTAAAAAAATGGAAGTATTAATATATAATTAAAAAAAAGGTTTAAATTATAAAAACTTTAAAAATGAATAAAACTATAGAAATATACAAAATAATTCAACTAACAAGATTCACAAATCACTCTTAAATGCAATTTATTAGCATTTTTTTTAGATGTCCCTCCTTAGATTTGCCCCATATCAAATTGATAAAATAGTCGATTAAAGTCCAAGAAAAAAAGAAAGTGTATTTGAGTGTTCTTAGACATAATTTTAAATTATTTTAATTCAGTAAAATTACATTTTACAATAAGTTTAAAATAAAATGATTTATGTTTAAACTTTTTTATCTAAAAATTAAATTCGGAATAAAACTTATTACAAGATTCTTAATTTTATCCATAAACTATATTTTTTTTACTTTTCGTGAAATGTACACTTTTAAAAATAAAAGCAACTTCAAATTTAAACCAACCAAGCATCTTTTTTATTTTTTAATGGTCATGACAAGACAAGATATTTAATAAAAGTTAAAAACATACATCAACCATCAGATGTTATCATACATTTTACTCCCGTCAAACCTTATAGAATAGCTACCCCAGATTAATCCTGCTTGACATCTACACTTCCAGGCTTAACAGGATCTGCTGGAACAGGTTCAACATCTGCCTCAACCTGCAATAACATTGCCATTTTGTAAATTCAGTTCACATTTGAATTCATGGAAGATTCATACGTGAAATCATCAACACGATATTGTTAGCATTCACATACGTCAACACAAGCATTATAAACATGAATGATGCAAACGCTGACAAAAAACAGAATATATCATCATGTCATGTGGAACATCAACACTCAAGAAGGACAACTGAAGGGTCACTCCCTGGTAGTGGCTTGTCTAAAGGATCACTCGAAATTCATCTTTAAGAAAAACAAATAATTGACAGGCAGACAGATTCTTTCTCAATTGGGAGATGCATGTGATCATCGGTAGCACAAGTCCTTGTCAGCTAAACCAAACATCATACTGGACAACAGACATTTGAACAACGCTAAAATTGTTCCTGACAAAATACTGTCTTTGTAAATGACCAACCCCCAGCAATAATCTATCAAACAACATAGGATAAAAAGGTAGCAGAATAGGCATCACTTCTAACTCAAATTCTCATCAATTTCACCAATTATACTTCATCATCCATCAAATAAATTAAGTAGAATCAGTTATAATATAGTGAAAAATCAAAAGTTGAATATAAAACAACAAACTCCTTTTTTTTCATTCTAACTCATTAAAATATCCTCACAACAGGAGGCCTGGCCACAAAATCCTACAGGCTACAGATACATAGATACTCCAGGAATTCCACATTAATCACCCTATTCATTTGTTAGGATTAGGTTTTCCTCTTTTCTAACTCTTTAGACACAATGTTGAACTTCTTCCGATCTGATCCATCAATTAACAATTGGAACTGGCTCAGAATGATAAAGGCATCAACATGCAAATTTTGCAGAATTCAAGCTCTAAATCACATTGCTGGTGACAGCTTTTGGAACAAATCACCAAGAAAAAGAATATTTTTCCATTTCTTGTAAAAATAAACTTTAATGCTAGTGGGATCAGAATATTTGGAACCAGATCTCAGCATTATCTTATAGTGCAATAGCAAATTCCTATTGTGGAAATTGGTGCAAAATGATCATATATGCATCTGCAAGACTGCAGCTAAAAAAGCTAAAAGAGATGATCTTGATTGCAGAATACAAAAGATTGTCTCTCAAAAGCTATTCCACAATATTATGTCTCCAATGAAGACTTCTACAAAGAGCTAATAAAAGGATTAATAATTGTGTTCTGTTCGATACAGCCTGACACTCAAATACTGCTCCATAAGCCATATTTCTAGCATGGATCCACATATCTTGATTTAGAATTTTCCTATAGACATAAAATCTAAACTAACGAAAGCACCTTAAACTTGAAGTGCAATAAAATGACTATTCCAAATCATTTAGGAAGACATTAGTTGATCCAATGGATTTGTTATGTGCTTCTAGTTACTCTAATAACATCTCAAATCTCTGCACCTTCTCCTCCATGTCCTCACAAGGTTTAGCCATATCTTGACATCCACAATTCACCCAAAATATTCAGAAAGATCTACAAAGTGACACAGTTGTCAGCCATTGCAAAAGGCAGTGCTACAACAACATACTGTAAATAATCACAGGATGGCTGATGCCACTCCTGAAAGCAAGGTCATTAGTGGGGACAGCCTCCACTTCAAATGGAAGCTCCATGTCTCACATAGGCCATAGCTGACACCGGATTCACATTCCTCAATCCTGTAAAGTTGCAAAGTGCAGTCCAGTGTTGTTAAATAGCCGCCATGGCTGAATGATGTGGCAGATTTTTTGCCAACCGCCATAGGCAATTTGTGAAGGGAGGCTTACCATGGTGGCACCATAAGGCACAATGGCGTGTTTATATGGTGGAACTTTGGCCTTTTGCCATGTTCTGCCATCCATTGATAACACTGGTGTGGTCTCACTCACACACCGCCAACAACAAATTCACACCCCATTATCACATTGGTTATTTCCTACATACTAAAAGCAAATAATTGTCCATTATTGACCTGAATGAAATCACAGATTTATTATTCCACCCTACCAGAAAACAAAAGAAATTTCCTTCCAAACCACCAAATTGAGCACTAACAAAGTCTCTGCCATTCTTATCTGCTCGACCGAAGTTTTGTTAACTTCCACAATAAGGACTTTAAAAGTCACATACACCATGGTTGATAGTAGTACATAAAAATTAAACTTATATGTAAACAATTAAAATTAGGCATTCACTTACTTTACTAACCCTGTTGGTTGGAGGCTTGTATGGACATACAGGAGGAGCCCTCTCCGGTTTCCTGTACTCCCAACCAAAAACCCGATAGATTTTTCCCTGAAAACAGAATCACAGATCAACAATCACCGAAACATCTCTTACAACTATAAATTCTATTTTTTTTTTTTACTGATCATGGTATTGGTACGAAAATGTCCCAACTGAAGACAGTGACAAAATTTCATAGAAGACCATGAGCGCACGCAAGACATGTATTTCCCTCTCAACATGATCTATTCCACTCCCAAGGACCACCCTCAAAGGAATGGATTCTTGAACCACTTGGTTAAGGGATACAAGACACTACGTTATTGGTTTATGATTTCATTTATTATCATTATTAATTTGGGTAAAATAAATATAATATAATGGGGAATTGCGCTTACCATTATAAAATAGTATAGAAGAGGGAGGATGTTGACGATCGGAACCAGAAAAAGGGGCAGCAAACAAGCCAAGCAAACCTGTAATATCACATCATTCAATTTTTGTTTGAAAATTAAACGAAAACGAAGAATTGATAGCAGAAAAAGAACGAGAGAATTGTAGATAACAGTACTGCCATACCATTTTGGGATGAACGACTAGATTACGCGAAAACCGAGAACGATTGATTCAGCAGCGCTATTCACAACAGCGAGGTTAGCGAGACAATTTTGGTAATTTCCATACCATGCCAAAAATTAGATATAAGTATTGGAATTTAGACTGTTGGGCCCATTCATTATTTATAGCCTATGGACTGCAAGAGGGAAACCAAGAACAACTTGGGTATTCCGAAAATTGCTAATAACACTACCCACGTGAGTGCCTTTTAACATTATTCCGAAAATGCTCTTTTGACAAAACACAATTGAATCATAATTTCATTGTACAATTTTCACCCCTAAATAATACAATGAAATCATGATTGCACTGTGTAATTTTTTTCATCCCAAAAAAATAGACAACAAAATCATGATTCCGTTGTATTATTTTTTTCATCCCATATAACACAATGCAATCATGATTTCATTGTGCGATTTTTCCACCCCAAAAAATACACAATAGAAGCACGTTTTCATTGTGTTCTATGTTGAGAAACACAAAGGAATCATACTTTTATTGTGTATTTTTGTGTTGTTTTGTAAAAATAACACAACAAAAGTTAATTTCATTGTATTCCTCAACTCATAACACAATAAAAACATATTTCTATTTTGTAAAAAATTAAGAAAAAAAATAAAAAACACGCCACAACAGTTCGATAGAGAGATGATGGAGAAATGAAAGAGAGTTAAAGGGAAAAGGGATCAAGCATACAAGGAGGAGGGAGTTAGCATACAAGGAGGAGGGAGTTAGGCGGATGGGAAAGAAAAGGGGAAGGGGTGGGAAAACTACCTTAGAGACAGTTTTGTGTTTTTACCCCAAATTAAAAAGTGGTAGTACCAATAGTAAAATTGGTAGTGTCAATAATAGTGCCTACACAACTTTAAACACAATGAAATAATCAATGAATTCAGTTTACATGCACCCCTAAAAAAAAGAGTAAAAGATATTTTTAAACTTTATACTTTCATTGAATTTTGTTTTTAGTTCTAAATTTCATATTGTGTTATTTAATTTCTTAATTTTATAAAAACGTGGTTTTAGCCCCTAAGCTTACTCTTTATTATTATTATTATTATTATTATTATTATTATTATTTTGCATGTTCTTAAACTGTAGATTGTAAGGACAAGAAGAACTAAAAACACATCCTTTTATAGAGTTTTAGAGACTAAATTGAACAATATGAGGAACTAAAAATAAGATAAAGCAAAAGTATAGGATTAAAAATATATTTTTATAAAAAAATTATATGCACTTAATATGTAAAGAGATTTCACTAAAAAATATATAATTTTTTATATTATCATTAGAAATTATTGATTTTGTATGCATAAATGAATACATGCATACAAAAACCTGCTCAATCAATTATTTGTGTAGAATTTGAAATTCTGTAACACGTATCATCCTAAATACAAGAATGAAATATACAATATATATGATGTGTATATTATTAACCAGCAACTTAAGGATTATCTCTTGAATTTCTCAATCCAGATCTCCGCCCTACCAACCGAGCTAAGGTTAGGAGTTTAGCTTATTTAGTATTTGATCATTTTATGCTTATTGTTGTATCCGTTGCCTTTCCACATTCAACTATTTAATTCATTTCAAAACTTATCTAAAAAAGAAAAGAAATGTCTTAAGGGAATTAATAATAAGAATTAGCTTATCAATGTAATATATGGTTAATTATAATTGACAATTTAGATAATCTTATTAACTATTTTTTCAATCTTATTTTAGTTTCTGGAGATGTTTCAATTATGTCAATAATATAATAATTATTTTTATGAACAATGTCCTTTATATAGGAGTAAGAATTACTCCTTTTTCTTATATATTTTTATTGACATTTTTTATGTATGACAATATTTGGGGTATTGATATAGTTAATTTTTTAACCAATAGGAATTAAGATTTAATATCATATTGTTATTTTAAAATTTAATGATAATTAGAAAAAAGGAAAATTATTTTTTTTAAAATTGCTAACAAAAGATTAATTTAAATACAAAAGTAAGGGCATGTCAATTATCATAATAACCAGCAACACAATATGACATGCCCTTAAACAAAATAAGTTGCCATTTTAATGTTTGTAATAGCTAGCCATTTCATTTTGCCTTCTATAAATACTTCGTATATGATCTGCTTGCTAGGACCTATTTGATAAAGATAAATAGTGTACCTTATCTTCAACAGCCCATTATAAAGGTAAACAATATCAAGTTTTTTTTTTAATTTTTTATAAAAGTAAAAGTTTAGGTGAATTAGACTTAAGTGAATCATCATGTAAGAGCACCTCTCAAGGCTCAAATAATACTTACACAAATATTTATAGATTATTTACTAGCATGATACTCACATCGATAATGACGGATGAACAGGCACTGATTCTAGTCTCACCTCCACCCTCTCGGTATATATATATATATAGTTAATGTAAAATTAATATCATGTAAAATAATGATGATTGATGTTAGATAACAGAAAATTATGGGAAAAAATTAGTTGTATTTGTTGTAATTATCACAATACTTAATGTAAAATTATATAAAATCAATTATATGTTTATTGTTATTATGATAATTGTTAAGATTATTATCATTTAAAATAAAAAATTATTTTTATTTTATGTGTAACTATAAAGTTACATGTATTTAAAATTTTACAATGGATGAAAAATAAAATTCAACCTCTTTCTAATAGATTTTTGAATCTATACTTACACATTGGAAACGAGAATTGAACTCATATCATTCTTATAAAATTTAAGTTTATAGCTTATCTATTAGATTAACCTTTATTCACTAGTACAAGTTCTTAACTGAAGAGGAGAAAGTTACTCTTCCATAACTTTACGTTTATTAACAAAAAAATTGTTATAGAAACATATGAATTTTGTAATTAATTCTTTTTGTAATATGCAGAAATTATAAAGAATGATAAAAATAATTTGCTATACATTTATTGTCTAGTCATTAAGTTTGGAGTAAGTTCAGAGTGCCAATGATATGCTTGATAATTAGATTATGCACCAATCTGAAACTAGAGTACTATCGTTAATAGATTCAACTTTCATGCAAATCATGACAGACCCGTGAAGAGAATCTGCTGAAACGCTGAAGAAGTAGTTTCCTTGTAATAAATTAAAGGGACCCTGTGGACTTTCAGAACTACTGACATTTTAATTTCTCTGATTAAATGACATTGTTGTTAGTTTCAAACGACTCTAATACACAAGAACACACTTAACACAAAAAAGAAAATTATCATTTTCATCATTAAAAATGACAATAACATTATTATAAAATGAAGAGCGTGCTTATAATATTCGCACTCACCATGGCTCAATCCCTGTCGGCCTAATCTGTCTTCATTACACATTGATGTTATTATTTTCTCTTTCTTCCCTTTTCCTTGTTCTAACCCGAAAGAGAAATGTAACAAAGCAGAAAAATCCACACAATCTTACCAAATTTCTTCTGTCAAGGAGGACCCTTGGACTCTCAATCCGTACACTTGCATCAATGTTGTTGTCAAGGAAGGGCCCCATCTCATGTCATCCCCATATAAAAAAAAAAAAAATTAACTTTCTAAAAGATCACACAACATATGTAACAAATCACACAGAGTAGTGATTAGAGAGAGCTTGGTTCTTCTACACTCAAATTATGCAACATGATAAATCACTTATAGTTCCATATGGGTATAAAAAAATCATGCACCTTGTTACACCAAATCCGATCTGACTTTCAAATTTACTTTACCACATCAAACACATTAGAATTACTCGGATTTAGTGCAACAAAATACATAATTATTCTATTCATATGAACCGATATACCAAATATTGCACAACTTTATAGTAGAAGAATCAATTTATTCACTTTTGAAAGTGTTACCCCCAGCACTCAGGTGTTAGTTTGTGGTCTCTTTTGTGGTCTTGGCAATAGTTATAGACCATGTGGTATTTTTGCACCCATCTCATGGCCCAATATTGGCGTCTGGTCAAGCCACCGGAGCGATATGGCGAGGCTGAGACTGGGCGGCACCGACGAGAGGTATAGGCTGAGCAACCACCAGCCCTGAAGTTTGTGTACTTTGCAACAAAAGGTTGGTATCTGTAATCAGCCTTGTACTTCCCATCTTCTGTTGCCCATGATGAGGCATCCCATATTGAACCATAAAGCCACATTGGCCTCAGTGGAAATGTTTCAGCACTCTTCCTTGGGTATCTCCTTATGGGAATATCATCCACAAGGAATCTGATATATTAATTCATAATGTCAGTAAAAGCAGTCAATGTAAATCACTTTTAATGTGGCTGTGATTGTATAATGCCATGCACTTTGATTGGTTGACCGTGTGAGGGATAGAAATTAAACTCAATGTTAGTTATGAGGAAATAGTCCATGCCCTTATAATATAAAGGATTTTTACTCTGCCATCTAATACGGTCATATATTATAAATTTCTTGATTATTATAATATTTATTTTAAAAATCATATCAACTTTTAATAGGTTCACAAGTTCACAAACCATAGTGGATGAAAATTAATCTCTAATATTATAATGAAAGTGTGAAACTAATTTTATATCCGTGGCCAAAAAGTATATCACTAAATTAATGTCACTTTATTTGTTAGAGTGACCAGATTTTTACTTTACCCCACACTTCTAACAGTTCTGTTTTCATACTTTGTGTGCTGTTCAGGTGATCTTGATTTTATATGATTAACCCTGTCACCAAGTGCCTCTTTTCCTTTATCCTCAATTTCAGGAAAAACGGAATTCTTTCCTTTTCATCATCCAAAATATCACTCTCATTCAATTGTGCCTACACTGTGCTGCCTTTTGTAAGAGCTGGTCAAATCAATGACACAAGCATGGATCCCAAGTTTAATACTATTGATTCCCTTTTACCTCTCTTCTATCTGCTTCAGTGGAAAATGAAATGTTGCCTACCCTATCTTCTCTGCTTTTTCTCTAACTAGGACTAACAAATCTAGCCATTTCAAACACTACCACACAGATACATAGTAAAATGTACAGGGACTTACATTATTTCCTTAGGACTCCAAAGTATAGCATAGTGATGAAAGTTTTGGGTAGGATCAAACCAAAGGTGGAACTTCATTTCTCTGCCAATAATTGTTCCATCCCCACTCCCTCTTATATAAACATTGGTCTGTAAAGTATAAGGCTTTCCAAATGTTGTCCCAAGAAACTCAATGTCCACTTCATCATGGAAGCCCGGATGTGCCTCATTGTTAGAAAGCTGCCATTACTCAAATCATTAGTAAACTTAAACCAAACTTCAATCAATCAACTTATGTAAAAATCATTTGACCACATCTTACATAGAAAGCTGTTATTAACCAAATCATTAAGTGGACTTAAACTAAAAATCAATGTGTAAACTTCCATCAATCAACTTGTAATTTTGTACAAATCAATTGATTATAACTTACATAGAAAGCTGTTATAACTCCTGCAGTATAGCCAGGATGGAGCTTAATGGAAGCACCAAAGTACCCGGATCGAAATGGTCGATTTGACTTGAAGCCACTTCCTGTTAACAAAAGATGTGTCACACTTCAATAACAATGAAATAAAATACGTAGTAGATAATAATGCATTGAAAGTGAATTTAAACATCAAGACTCATACCTGAGGAGCTATCAAGCCATATTGTTAATGCATTTTGGTCTATGCTTTGGTGCTGAGGGCCCCAAAGATTTCTAAACCCTCTATAGAAGTTCACAGGCCTGAATTTGGAACTTGGCCTGTAACCAGGTGAAGGTGGCCAGTAGGCATTGCTTGAAGAGGCCATAAGCATAAAGAATAAAATAGCAAAGGGAGTTATCAAAGCCATGAAGAAAAAATGAGTAAGCTAAAGTGTAAGCAGGAAGCAGAATGATGCTGCTATTATAAATGCAGGGTGAGCGTGAAAGGGAGAGGGGACTGTTCAAAGAAAGGAGCATATGAAATAAGAGTATGGCAGTACAGTTTGATAAAAATAAGAAAATTTGTGGTCCCTCCATGAAGAATTAACGGTGAAACTGAGGAGAATTAAAGAGGAATTAGAAAACTAAGCATACCATTAATTAATTGTTGATCATTACAGACAAAATGGATGGTCTTTAATTGTTGGATTACATTCAATTTTTACACTTTGCAGGGCCACTTAAATTATGCCATTCTCTTTTTCCCAATGCTACTACTTTACTTCTTACTAATAATGTCAGATAACTTTTCTGGTGTGGTAGGAGAGCTTAGAAAAGCTGATGGCATGCAGAAGAGGGTAGATGGGGTGCCTTAAATGTTGTGTTTGCATGGCTCTCTAAATAAATAATTCTTAATACAATACAATGACGTTAATTACACACAATATTCCCTGCACTATTTTAATATCACTTCCTTTTTTAGTAATAACTAATAAAATAAGAAAAATACATGTCTCAATGCATACACTTTATCTTTATTTTTTGAATGAAAATACTAACTAGTCTCTTTAAGACATTAGTTAAATAGTTAAATAAAAAATTATTAAAATACATAAAATTACGTTGTTGTTCGTGATTACTTTTTTATTTTTTTATTTTTATAATAATTTTTTTAATTAACTAGTATTCTAACGACACTAGTTAATAAAACCCTTATTACAAATAGTAATATTTTGAAAATGAGGTGTGAAATTTGGTGCGCAACTAACACAACCCTTTCTGATAGATGTGTCAGAACTCTGAAAGCACTTGCTGGATTAACCCCATTTTTTGCATTTTTCACCATGCCACCCTCTTCATTGTGTCTGCTACTATTCAGTGAAGCATAACTGTAAGTGGGATTAAACAAATAAATGAATGCATAAATAATGAGTTAAAGTGAAAGAGGTGTGGGCCAGATTCTGATATAGTCAATTCTTATGAACCCCAAGTGAGTAATGATGCATTTTAACCTATGAAAATTTCATGAATGAGGTGGGTCAAAAACTATCCCTTAATGGTCCCCAAAGCTTGATATCAGGGGGCACACGGCCACACGCATAATTGATTGACTCGTAGAAATAACCCTCTGATGGATGATTCACAATCTTAAGACATATGATGAATAATTAAGAAAAGGAGTCCATAAAAATTGCAACCAATCACATTATATATTTGTACAACCATCAGATGTTTTACCAAAGATCAGTTTGTCAAAATCCATTTTTAAGGTTAAATATGAGTAGGCACAAGTTGCTGCATGGAAATTACTGCTCCAAAATTCTGTACTTATTTAGTTTATTTTTTGGTTGCAGCAAACTAAATGATTACTTGTTTTGTTTATTTTTTTTATTGACAAATGTTAATTTTTTAGTTTTTATTAGATATGTTAGTTAGAGGATTTGTACCTGTAATTTTTCTCTCTTTTTCTTCTCCCTTTATCATTTTCTAACCTTTTGACCAATCTTATATTTTCTCTTTAGTTGATTGATTCCTTGATATAGACAAATTCTTGAGTACAATCTTCTGAAGTGAATCATTTGAATAAGATGTTTATAATGTTATTCATTCTTTAGGTGATATGGGAATTAGGGAGATGAGGACCCGCATTCTTTAACACATTGAACTCATTAGATGAAGGTTAGACAATTTATATTTCATTTCAATAGATCATATTTAAACTATGTACTCGAGAATTAAACAGGTCAATCTTCATATAATGGTACCAATTCATTACAATATATATGCGTGACTGTAGTAAATCAGTTTCCGAACAATTATAGTAGACTGGTAAGTGCACTGAGTTTGACTTTCTCTCTAGAAAATGTGTGCTTACCATATTTGGCCACATTTAATGATACAAACTATCCAAATCAAATTATATAACCCCAAACAAGCAATTAAGTAGATTTTGTGAAAGATTGCGAGCAATTTTCGAGACTAAAAATACAAAAAAAAAAAAAAAACAGATAGGTTAGTGCCTACGTCAGATATTTGGTACGTGGACCCCTGACCAATGTCCCACAAATCCTACAAAATTTAGAGTCTTGGGTGCCAACTAGTACAAGAAATTAAGGCATGGTTTCCCATAAGCAAACCACAAAATCGCAAGACATAGATCTATAAGACTCGAAGCAACTACCAAGTTTCCGGCCACAACCACCGCTACAAGATGTTTAAAGATAATAACCACAAAAATAGAGTCTCAAAGAATTCATATACAATAATAAAACCTCAAATTATGCAAACAATAAATGTGACATGAAGAAAAAAAAATATATAAAATGATGGGGATTTTGTGTGCTCTGGATTTTCATGTACAACTTGCAAGAGCTTCTTTTCTTGACCTATAATGAAGACAAATTCACACGATTGGAAACACGCACTACTCTGTCGGTAACATGGAGGAAGTGAGAGATTAAGGGTGTATGATATGGGGATGGGAGTAGGGCCACACCTTGTCTTAGCCGACACAAATCACAAAACTCCTATCATATGACACTTGATTTCAACAATTTTGTTTTACGTTATTGTGAATAATATTGTGATTTCTTGGGAATTGAACGTGTTGTTCATAAAATGGAGATTATGATTATGATCCCATTTGTTATGCTGTATTTCCTATTTTTTACATCGGTTGATAACTTGTAATGAAAGATACACCCTGTTCTTTTTGTTGAAAATATACTCTAAATGGTTGATGTAACTTGTCTTTTGAGATTGCATTTTACTACCAGATTTGGATAAATTTATTCCACCGTCCCTTGACTTTGTCACCTCCAAAGATGGTGTAGTGATTGTGACTGTAGCATTTACGGATTAATTACCTCGCTATCTTCATGTAGTAGGGATTGGGAAAGGTTGTTTCGTGTGGGAGGGTGGCAATGGTAGCAATGGCAAAGCAAATAAAGATGGAATAATGTTCGTGTTATATGTTATTGGTAAGTTGTAAACAAGAAACGTAGCTTTACTTCCGAAAAAAAAATCATATTCGGTTGTTTAATACTATCAAACATGGTTATGTCTTTAAAATTAAGTTTGATTAAAGCAAAAAGCCAAAAATTAAGAACGTAACTTTTGCAATTTGTGAAGAATTTTATATTAAATTTTATTATAAAATTGGTTTTGAAATAAAATATTTTTAAACATAAATCATTTTACTTTAGTTTCAATTTTTATTCACACTAATTTTGTAAAATCAAGATAATCAATAATCAAGTTTATAAATATTCTGAGATATAATCTTAATAAACCAACATTTTTTTTAAAAAATTGATTAATTAAAATAACTAAAATTCAGTTCGCTTAAAAAATTAAGTTTAACAAACAATTGTATTTAAGTAAATAATAATAATAGTGTTACTGTTGTCATAATTTATTATAAAGTTTAATGGTTATGTACATATAATATAAAATATTTACATTCTAATTTAATTAAAAATTATTGTTAGTGTGACTTGTAAGGTAAATTATGTTTATCATAAAGTTTAATGTTTATGATAATATAAAATATTATCATTTAATTATAAATAATTATTGATATGACATTTAACATAATCATTTATAATGTATAGTATTTTTTTTTATCTCTATTACTAATACACCATTTCTTTAATAATACACTTTTTGTTGTTGAGTATAATTCACATATATTCTACTAAATAATATGATATTGTTTCTTATTTGATTAATAAATCTTATTTCTTATTTATCAAGTTCTACATAGATTTTATTCGAAAATATATTAAAAATAATATGTTTGCGTAAAAAAAGAATATGTTAAATATCATATCTCCAAATTTTCTTCCTATTTTCTATATATACCATTTAGTACTCGACTACTCTTAAAAGAGTCCACGTACTACCTTATTACTCTGGGTTTTAGTATTCATGGCCTTTGCATGTGTAATTGGCTGTCTGGGAAGGTTTTATAAAAAAAAAAACATTTGTATTATACAGACTATAATGCTTTCTTTTGAGGTTGCAGGACTCATTCATTGTAGATTCGGATTTGGTCTCTCTTGGACACACCTTGTGTTCCAACTGAGCTAATTAATAAAACTTAGCTTCTTTGCTGTAAAAAAAAAAAAAAAAAATTATTGCTTTCTTTTTAACGTAAATATAATAGCTTATCTCTCTGACATTGATAAAAACTTATGGAAAAGAAAAGGAATATTCATTTAGCAACTCACCTCAATAATTTATTGACTCTGTTAATTTGAAAGTTTTTTTTTTCTCTTTCCGTCCGTGAACCTATTACAAAGGTGTCACGTGGTTTCGTAGTGGCTGGAGTTTAGACTTATGGTGCTCTATATTATATAAAACAATAAATAATGCTTTTGACAGTATTTTTTAAGTAGGGCAATTATTTATGAAAGTGATAAAACACAAACATTTATTTTTCCAAGAAAAAAATCAACTTGTGTATGGATTGGATACTCTAGTCTTACGAAGAAATAGGACATTGTACTATTCACTACTTTCCAAGCTGTTATATTATTTGTTTATACAATAACACATACGACAATTTGTATGCTCCACTTTCTATTCATAAATGAAAAATAATAATTTTATAAAATTAATCTAATTATTATTAATTTATTAATTTATTTATTTTTTATCATTAATATTGTAAGAGATATAAATAAAAAAATAATTAATATTATATTAATAATTTAAAATGATATTTATTTTAAAATTTATTTTTCCTTTTTATACAATGATTATTATGAGACAAAGAAAATAATATGATTTTTTCTCTTTATCTCTCTTTATTATATCATTAATTCATTTCATTTTTTCTCTTTATCGTAAATTTTTTTATACAAACAAAATTTCTCATATTTTTATTTTTTTCTAATCATTATAATTAAGGTCTTTGATTAATTTTATAACTTTTAATAAATTTTAACCAATTAGAGAGTGGGTTAAAAATTATCTTTCTAACATTTTTCTAATTGCATTTATCGATTTTGATTATTTAAAAATGATTTTACAAAAAATAGAAAATAATTTTGTTTATGATGTTTTTCTAAAAATATAAAATAAATTCGGTAATTTTTTTAAAAAAATTAAGATAATTTGTAAATTTTGAAACTAAAATAAAAAGCACAATTTTTTTTATGAAGTTTACGTATGCTAAGAATTAGGAATTAAATTGTGGTCAATGACCAAATTGATACTCGAAACAATTGGCCTGAAAGATCAAAATTACCCACTTAATCCACGATTAGTCAAATGTTGTAATAATTTAGTATGATTGTCAACTTTTCACCATTAACATTAACGCCAATTCTATGTGGCCAAAACACAACCGTTTTGCTCATCCACGTGGCAAGCTAACTTGCCAAATTCAAAACAATGTGTTGGACTAAATTGTTAGAAAATCATTTCCCCTTTAAAAAATTCAACTTTGGACTAAATTGTGAACAAATTTAACAATGTGCTTCAAACTAAATTGCCAACAAACTTTTTTCCATCTTCTTTCCCAAATTTGAAACAGCTAGGCAACAATAATGGATGAAACCATAAATGCGATAGATATTTAACATGGGTTGGTGTTTCAATTTAAGTATTGGTTAGTCCAGTATATGTGTAACAACTCGATCGAATCACATCGAAATGAGAGGGATTCAAAGGCTGTACAACTATGAGACTATACAACTGAGGATAACTTAAAGGAATTAATTGATATTACCAATACTAACAAATATATTTATTTTTCGGTAGCCCATCACTTAAGAACTTCATAGTTAAGCGTGCTTAGCTTGGAGTAGTTATGGAATGAGTGACCTTCTAGAAAGTTTCTCGGAAAACATGTGAGTGAGGACAAAACACGCTGAAAAGTCTTGTGTTGGTTTGTGGGGTCAGCATCGGAAAGGGTTACTTATAGAGGGTTCTGACTAATAAGGATGTTGAGTGAAGTGTCACCGCGTGAAGTGTCGTAGTGTGAGAACCACCAAGAATTCGAAAATTAGGGATGTTACAAATGGTAGCAAAGCAAACATCTCTCCCAGTACAGTGGTGTGGTTCAAGGACGAACCAGGTGGAAGCTGGTGGGCATATAACACCTCGATCGAATCACACCAAAAATGAGAGTGATCTATGGAGATATGAGACTGTATAACTAAGGATGACTTAAAGAAATTAATTGGTACTGCCTATATCAACAAGATGCATCTACTTTTCGGTAATTCATCACTTAAAAACTTTATAGTTAAACATATTTGGCGTGGAGTAGTTATGGGATGAATGACCTTCTCGAAAGTTTTTCGAAAAACGTTTGAGTAAGGATAAAATACGCTAAAAAGTCTTTTGTTGGTTTGTAGGGTTAGTCATTGATCTGAAAGCAAACAAAACTTATTTTCAAGGTCTTGAAAAGTGTTACCTACAGAGAATTTTAATCGGTGGAAGATTCTGACCAATAAAGATGTTGAGTAAAATATATAAGGTGAAGTAAGATAATATGAGAGCTGTGAAGAAGTTGAAAATAAAAAATGTTATGAAGTGATGGTTTTGTAGGGACAAAAGGAGATGGGAGTGTTGCCCTTTGTTTTCTAGTTGAAGAAGACTCGAAAAGATAGTGTTTTAGCTTTGTGGGATTCACCTCTTTAAGTTACCTACATTGTTTTCTCATGTTTCAGCATTAGACCAAGCATCAAAGAAACTCCCTTAAGAAAAAGAACATTCTTTTCACAATCCACCTCCAACCCACTTCAATTCTTTCTCAAAACACCATAACCAGTACCTTAAGAGGTGAATCCCGCAAGGCCAACCAAGGGTTTGTACCGAAAACAAGAACTTCAAGATCAAACTAAAAGAATAAAAGCAAACCCCAAAAAAACCTTTCCCTTCTCCCAAACTTCCACCTTGATGTTTATTGTTTTGTTCTATGATGCAATGGAGGAGATCTGTTGTGCCTGAAAAATTTTGCAGTTTGCCTTTAATTGACAAAATGGTCCCTCATTCACACTTAATGCCAAAATGATCCCTCATTTTCTATAGTTAATGTCAAAATGGTCCACGACGTGATTAAAGGAAATGAAATAATTAGTTGCAGAATAAATTCATATTTTGGTACCTGAACCAAACATTAACAACCAGAACATCTTAAAAAAAACCATATGTATTTAAGATTAAAGAGAAATGGTCACGTACTGTTTAAAAGGGTTTGTGGCACTCTGATGTGGTAGATTCTTTCAGCTCTAGGATTAGGGAATTTATGAGATTTTGAGCATAAGTTGTTACTTTTGGGTGAATCTATTGGATTATATATTTCATGTTCTTCAAGAATTCGTTTTGTAATTACTGGGTGGATCCAATGTTTCACCACATCTCAAAACGAAGGAAAACACACCATTGTCAGTGTTCATGGTATTGATTGATGCAACTTGTAAAGAAAGTGGAGTTGGTCAGGCAATGAAGCTGTTCAATGAGATGAGGAGAAAAGGATGCAAACCTGATGTGGTTTCATCCATTGCTAGCTGTTTCAGATTTGGGGAAGGAAATGGAAAAAAAAGCTTTGCTGAAAATTTAGTCTGGAGTGCATTTTTCCTTCGTTTTTAAAGGGGAAATGATTTGCTGAAAATTTAGTCCAACCCAGCGCTATGGATTTGGCCCGTTAGCGTGCCACATGGAAGAGCGAAACTGTTCATTGAGGCCACGTAGGATTGGCGTTAACATAAATTGATAGAGTGACTAAATTGGAATAAAAATAAGATAAACGGACTAAATAATTTTTTTAAAAAATAAAGAATTTGAAAAAAAAACAAATTAAATTTTTTTAAAAATAAAAATTTAAATTGAATAAAAAAATAAAATAAAGAATCAAATAAGTTATTTATTTATCCGGGAAAAAAATAGTTCGAAGCAATTAAAAATAGGAAAAATATTATGCAATTCCTTACCCCATGTTGGGCATCGAAACAATGAAACCAAAACTTGGACCAATCCGTGTTTGTGTTGGTTGAGCGCACTTTGCACCATTTTCCTGCAACTAATATTGATCTGTTTCGGTAACAAAGTCACGAACTTGCAGTTATGGTTAGACGAAAATGCATGCATGCATATTATTAGCACCATTAGAAAGAGCAAGGAATGAATGGTTTGAAAACACTGTTATCATCATGCAGAACCATTCACCAAGCGCTTCAAATCCACGCCCAAATGGTGGTCACAGGGCGCCACCACGACCCATTCCTCATGACACCACTCATCTCTTTCTTCGCCGCCGCCAACAGCAACGCTCTTCACCACTCCCATCTTCTCTTCACCCAAATCCCAAACCCTGATCTCTTCCTCTTCAACCTCATCATCAGAGCCTTCTCTCTCTCCCAAACCCCCCACAACGCTCTCTCTCTATATAAAAAAATGCTATCTTCTTCCCCACCCATATTCCCTGACACCTTCACCTTTCCCTTCCTCCTCAAGTCCTGCGCCAAGCTTTCGCTTCCCAGACTCGGCCTTCAGGTCCATACCCACGTTTTCAAAAGTGGGTTTGAGTCCAATGTTTTTGTTGTCAACGCGCTTTTGCAGGTGTACTTTGTTTTCGGGGATGCCCGTAATGCCTGCAGGGTGTTTGATGAAAGTCCTGTGAGGGATTCTGTTTCGTATAACACGGTGATTAATGGGCTTGTGCGTGCGGGTCGCGCTGGTTGTTCTATGAGGATTTTTGCGGAGATGAGAGGGGGTTTTGTTGAGCCTGATGAGTATACCTTCGTTGCGTTGTTGTCGGCTTGTTCTTTGTTGGAGGATCGTGGGATTGGGAGGGTGGTGCATGGGTTGGTGTATAGGAAATTGGGTTGTTTTGGCGAGAATGAGTTGTTGGTGAATGCGCTTGTTGATATGTACGCGAAATGTGGGTGTTTGGAGGTGGCCGAGAGAGTTGTGAGAAATGGGAATGGGAAGAGTGGTGTTGCGGCTTGGACTTCTTTGGTGAGTGCATATGCTTTGCGTGGGGAGGTTGAGGTTGCAAGAAGGTTGTTTGATCAAATGGGGGAGAGAGATGTGGTTTCTTGGACGGCTATGATCAGTGGCTACTGCCATGCCGGGTGTTTTCAGGAAGCACTGGAACTGTTTGTGGAGTTGGAGGATTTGGGGATGGAACCGGACGAGGTTGTGGTGGTTGCTGCTCTTTCGGCATGCGCACGGCTTGGTGCCCTTGAGTTGGGAAGAAGGATCCACCACAAGTATGATCGTGATAGTTGGCAGTGTGGTCACAACAGGGGATTCACTTGTGCTGTTGTGGATATGTATGCCAAGTGTGGAAGCATAGAGGCTGCTTTGGATGTGTTCCTCAAAACAAGCGATGATATGAAAACTACTTTTCTCTATAACTCCATTATGTCTGGCCTTGCTCATCATGGCCGTGGTGAACATGCCATGGCTTTGTTTGAAGAAATGAGGTTGGTGGGTTTAGAGCCAGATGAGGTCACATATGTAGCACTTTTATGTGCCTGTGGGCATAGTGGTCTGGTTGATCATGGCAAGAGGCTGTTTGAGTCCATGTTGAGTGAGTATGGTGTTAATCCTCAGATGGAGCACTATGGCTGTATGGTTGATCTTCTTGGTAGGGCTGGTCATTTGAATGAAGCATATCTTTTGATTCAGAATATGCCGTTCAAGGCCAATGCTGTGATATGGAGAGCATTGTTGAGTGCTTGCAAAGTAGATGGAGATGTGGAATTGGCTAGACTTGCCAGTCAAGAGCTTCTTGCAATGGAGAATGATCATGGGGCCCGTTATGTGATGCTATCTAATATGTTAACTCTCATGGATAAGCATGATGAAGCTGCAAGTGTGAGAAGGGCAATTGATAATGTTGGCATCCAGAAGCCACCTGGTTGGAGCCATGTGGAAATGAATGGAACTCTTCACAAATTTCTGGCTGGTGATAAATCTCACCCGGAGGCCAAAGCAACTGAGTTCATGCTCAGGGACATTGATATGGGACTGAAATCTATTGGGCATAGTATTAGTGTATCAAAAATGGTGTTTGATGTAGATTAAGAACGTTTTTAGGTAAAGAGTTTAATTAATTCTTTATTTAATAAATTTATCAAATGAGAGCTTATTAATTAATTCTTTATCATAAGCTTAATTGTGAAATAAGTTTTATAAAAAGTTCATTTTGACAAGTTCCTGATAAGCTTGATAATAAGTTAAATAAACTTATTCAAACGTCAAATGTCACCACCTTCAAATCCCTAATAAGTCTTGAACAATTTTTTCTAAACGTCCTGATTTGAAAGATTAGGGTTGAAAGCTCCTCGGATCACCTAGACCACAATCAGTTTTTAATGTATTGACTAAATCAAGCTCTCATCAACCTATGACAAACTAACAAAGGGAAGATCATGACAAGGAACTACTTATGATCTTTGATGATTAATCCAAAATAAAATAGATATTGATAAGAACTTTTATATAGTAACTTTGAAGTTTTTTTTTTTAAGGAAAGTAACTTCGAAGCTTATTTCTTAAAAATATGCAATTTTTTATCTTTTCTATTTTGTGACACGTTTCATGAATTATGAGCTTTTCTTTTACACAAATGAATTATGAGCTTCTATTAAGTTGATGATTTTCTTCTTCTTTAATCAATTATCTAATCAAACGAGACTTATAATTTTCTTAATCATTTTAATTAATATTTTTAAAATAAAAATTAAAAGTTAAAACAATGTTTAAGGAAACATTATAAGCTATTGTAACAAGATTTAATTATAGTAAAATTGACGTTTTGTTTAAGCCTTAGAAGCCGTTATGAGCCACAGTGCTACTATCCTATGAAGTACCGATACTGATACGGACACCAGACACGGACATGCGGACACCTGTAATGTCTAAAATATAGAATATAGTACGGATGTCGTGTCGGTGCCGGACACTGATACGGACGCGTGTCGGACACCGAAGACGGCAAGGGACTGGAGTGTCCGTGCTTAATAGCTACTATCAGCCACAATGCTGTAAGAAATAAGAAATGTCAAAGCAAAGTGTAAAGATTATAAGAAAAGATTTGAGTTTAATCTCACAAAATGCATTATCACAAAGAAAGAAAAATAGTTATAAGTGTAACTAGGCTACACAGAAAAATTAATCTTATAGTCAACTTAAAAGACGAAAATTTGTGAAAATACTTGTGATCTCAAAGAAAAGTCAAAAAGTTTAGTTAAGGTGATTAAAAAAAAGTGTGGAAGTGGGTGAAGTTGAAGCAATACTTCTTCTCCATCTCCTCCCCTGAAGTCACTTGTTCTTTAGGGAAAGTGAAAGTTCTTAAACAGTGGAAGAACTACGGAAATTAAGTCAAGAAACTACAACACGTGTCAAAATCTGGAGCATTGTATTAATCCAACGGTCCAAAAGTCAGCAAAGGAAGGGTAACATTACACACCTTATCTTTCATTCAATCACAACAACAGAAGGCACACTCACTCACTCACTCACCGGGTCATTTTATTTTATTTTATTTTCTCAATTTTGTTCAACAATCTCAGAGCGCTCTTCTGCTCCCAACGCATATGCATACTGCACAATCACCACCACCACCCTTCGGTAACACTTCCTAACATCCATTTCCCACATATGTTCAAAACTGTTTATTTACCATTATGTTTTGTCCCTCGCAAAATTGTTACTTGTTAGTGTTGAACTGTTAATCAAAGGTTTTGCATATCTATTTGTAATTTGTATTGAACAAAACCTGTTATTTTTAACCTTTCAATTGCACTAAGCTTCATGTTGTTATTCTTCTAGTTCTCTTGGGTGTTTGCATATGTAAAGCTCATTTTTTTATCCTTAAAATTTATGGTTTTTAGAGTAATATGGAGATCACGAGCAGCCATAGCAGCGGCAGCATGATGTGGTTTTTCAAAGATAAGGGCTTTGATGACAACAGTGTGCAAGGAATGTTCCGAAAGTGCCGGCGCCTCGAGGGTGTGCATCAGGAAAGAGCAAGTGAGAATTGGGACTATTTGAGAAGCATTGGCATTGAGGAAAGGAAACTGCCCTCAATTGTTTCGAAATGCCCCAAAATTCTTGCACTAGATCTTTATGGGAAGATTGTGCCCACTGTTGAGTGTCTCAGGACATTAGGAACAAAACCTAATGAGGTTGCTTCTGCCATAGCAAAGTTCCCTCACATACTCTCAAACAGTGTGGAAGAGAAGCTTTGTCCCCTTTTGGCATTCTTTCAGACTCTAGGTATCCCTGAAAAGCAAATTGGGAAAATGATACTGCTCAACCCTAGGCTTATTAGTTACAGCATTGAAACAAAGCTGACGGAAATTGTGAACTTCCTTGTGAACCTTGGTCTCAGTAAGGATGGAATGATCGGAAAAGTTATAGTCAGGGACCCGTATATTATGGGTTATAGTGTCGATAAGAGGCTTCGCCCTACTTCAGATTTTCTGAAGTCAATAGGGCTGAGTGAGGCAGATCTTCAAGCGGTGGCTGTGAACTTCCCAGGAATCTTGAGTAGAGATGTGAACAAGCTTTTGGTACCCAATTATGCGTATCTAAAGAAACGTGGATTTGAAGAGAGACAGATAGTTGCTTTGGTGGTTGGTTTTCCTCCTATTCTGATCAAGAGCATTCAGAATTCGTTAGAACCGAGGATCAAGTTTTTAGTAGATGTAATGGGGAGACAAGTTGATGAAGTCATTGATTATCCTTGCTTCTTTCGGCATGGCCTGAAGAGAAGAATAGAGCCACGATACAAACTTCTAAAGGAGAGGAGTTTAAATTGTAGCTTGAGTGAAATGTTGGATTGTAATAGGAAGAAGTTCTTCATGAAGTTTGGCTTGTTAGAAGGCCATGCCTTGAGTAACTAGATCTCATCTCTTTTTTTTGTTATTGATTTTCATAATTAGTTAAATAGTTTATTAATATTGCTGTCCTCTGATGTTGGAGTCAGTAACTTCCAAGGATTTTTGTTATTCCATGTATGTCTGATCTTTTGTTCAAATTCATAATGTTGTCATCTGTTGTAACTAAGATGATAGGTTATCCTTTGGATCTATGATAGAGATATGTTTGCCTGGAATCTGTACCAACGGTTGCCCTGCCATCATATGAAGCCGAGTCACCAGATGAAGCAGCTTTTGTCATAGCTGCAAGGGAGCATATCATTGCATGAATTGAATTATGAAATTGAAAAAAAGGTTGACAGGTTGGCTAGCTAGCTCCTTTTACCATGTTTTTGTTGTAGTTATACATATCTGCCCTATTTATTGATGCACTCCAAAATTCTCACCTTAGATGTGAGATTATCTAATTTTTATTTAATAGAGTTTCAGCTTCTATTGCCAACAAAGTTTGGTCTGGCTTCTCACTAAAACAAAATTACAATAGGAATTTCAAAGTTATGATTTACTTTTCCTTTCACATCTTTTATTGTAATTTCATGGATGATATAAATTATTGTTATGAGGAAATTTTCCTTTTGTAGAATAATCTGTTAAGGGAAAGATATTCAGAAAGTGTCTTTGTTCTTAAATCTGGTTTTAGGATGAAAAATTGAGGGAAAGAAAATTATTTGCTTAAAGCCTTTCACTTTGTCAAGAATTAATACCTTAAGAAAGAGAAGCAAAAAAATGTTAAAAAAATTACCAGCTATAAGAAAATCATCTTTCACTCTCAATAAGAGAAAATTCAACTTGAAACTTGATAAATTATTTGGTTCATATACCGCAATTGAGTGGTATATTTCTAGTTTGTTTTCTTTGTCTTTATTTCTGATTAATTCTGTCAATAGGTTTGAACCTGATTGATATCTTTGGTCCATAGTGAGAGAAAGTGATTTAAAATTCTTTGAACAGAACAAGTCTTTATATATCGACTTCTCAGTAGGATGTAACTAACTACACTAAACTTGGTAGAAAACATGATTCAACTGGTATTGACATTGGTTAGCTCTCTAACACAAATGTCACTATTAATTATGGTTGTTGACATTCTCATTCAAATCCAATGACCAAGCAAGTACTAAAGTGAATGGGAGAATTGATGCATTTTCTACTTGTTATTACTCCCACTTGGAGTACGAAGTGATGAGGTCAAACACACAAGACCTGCATCACATGTATCTATTCCCCTGTTGTTACTCTCTCCGAGTCATAACATTATTATACTTGAATGTTGAAGTTTCTTTTACAAATAACCAACCTTGCACTTTGTTGCTCGTAGTCTTCAACCAGGAACAACAGTACCATTCATGGAAAGTCTGCCTAACACTTGAAATTCAAATTCATCAATGTTTATACTTGTATTTGAGTAAAAATACTATGTATATTTCACACTCATACGAAGACGCGAATGCATTGCCAACATTTTAGTTAAATAGACTATCTTTTTAATGAGTTTTTTTTATTATTTATTTTTATTACAAACTAGTAAAATAAAAATGCTATTTAATACTATAATTATAATATACCTTTATTCAAATAGTTACTAAAAACTATATTTTTTAATGAAATATATTTTTCATAATAATTGAGGTTACATGATAAATTTTCAAATAAATAAAAAATGATATAAATATGAGTAATATTAAAAATTTATAATTTAATTGATATATAATGTTAATTAGCCTAAAAATTTTTACACTATCAATCAATTATAATTTAAGATATGGTGACTTTTAAGGTAATTAGGATTTAGACTCTTTTTTTAAAGATGTGACATTTTTTTTATTGATTGGCAATATAAATTTTTTTACACCGTTAACTACATGTAAGTTAAATTCAAATTTGTATAAGTATTCACAAATTCTATTTGATTGGTTTTTAAAATTCAATTGAATCAAGTTGGATATTTGTTAAGTGCATGTTTAGTTTCACATTCAATTTTTCAAAATCACGTTATAATACCAATTAACATAATTTTACAACCAACTTATTTTTATACGTGCCACATTCGGTTCTGAAATGAGCTAATTTTATGTGGCAAATTTGAAATGAGTTATTATAAAAAAAAAAAAAAAACAAGTTATTTAAATCTAAATAACTTATTTTTATAATAAAAAAATCTAAACATACATACATTATGAATTTTGCCAATACTCATACTAAAAGTTAAAATACGTGAGCGGCAGGATTCGAACCTGCGCGGGCAGAGCCCACATGATTTCTAGTCATGCCCGATAACCACTCCGGCACGCCCACTTTTTATCTGTTTAAGATAGCACTATTTTTAATCACATCTTTTTTATGTTACGAAAATTAGGTAAATCAAAATGCAACAGAGCTACAATAACACGTTAAAAGTATATCGCATGGCAATATATCCACCCAGACTAACAACAACCTACAATTTCAATTATGCATGCAGCTGTTCCTGATTGGCTTAAAAAGAATGTCTTGTTCAAAGTGGTGTATTCTCCCGATGTACACTAGTTTTTGTAACTGTGCATGTTGTCGTACTTATTAGGGTCATAGAAATTGAAGATTCAGTTTAAAAAGATTGCAAGTTTTGTACTAAGAAAGATTGATCGAGTTGATAAGGAAAAAACTCTATCTCAAAAGAATGTATATTAGATTCTTGTTATCGATATAAAAATTTTATTGGTGAATAATTTATAAGTATTCTACCAGTGTTATTTGAGTCTTAAGATATGTTTGAGCCTTGATGAGTCTTGAAACTCAATTCACCTGAATTTTTTCATTTAAAAAAATTGCAAATTCTGTATAAAGTGGTGTATTCTCCCATGGCCTTTTGCAAAAGCCAGCTGCCATTGTGCTTCATATTTCAGATTATACGCTGTTTTGCTAGTATACTTACATTTTTCTATGTACTGGCCAAGAGAATTCATGAAATACGAAATTAACTTAGAAAGGGATTTAAGATTAACCTCTGTAAATGCTAGCAACAGAGCTGAGCTAAAAAAAAATAGAGCTGAGCTCGTAAAGCAAGAAGATATTGATGGATTTCTTGTAGGTGGTGCTTCATTAAAAGTACGCGATTTATTCAAAATTTACTTGACCAGTGTGCTTTATTCCTATAGTTTGTAAAATGAACTCGGATACTATCAGTTTAGGATTATATTATCTTAAGCTATGAGTAAGGGAACACCACGTCACCACCTATGCTGGCTAATGGGCAATCTTGTCTTGTTTCACTTGAGCCGAATATTATGCTTGCAAATTCTCTCTGTATCTGACATTTTTAACCATCCAACAATTTCTATGAATGTCTGATTAAAAACCTAACCATTGCACCCAGTAGAAATTAAAAAACAATTTCTGAAGTCATTGCGATGGCGAAACATATATAATTAAACAGTGTCAAAAGAAAGAATCAAACAAATGGCATTCTAAGTTTACCCCAACCACGCAAGATTGGTTGCAAAATAATCAAATATCAGAAAGGCGAGGGATAAAAAAAGGTGAACAACAAAGAAAATTTCAAGAGAAAAGGCAAAAACCAAAAGAGGTAGCTAGCCAGCTAATGCTGCTTGCATGCTCCTATTGTGCAAACGCCTCCACTTAGGACACAGCACATTTCCGCTCCCATTCCTCATCCAAGCCGAGAAACACAATCTTAAATGAAGTATGTACTCACCGAAGCTCCTTTATTATTATTTTCCTAACCCAAAATCAGAAAGATGGTTACCAATTACGATGATAACCACCTTAAGAAACAACACCAATGCCAATGAATCAGTCAAGCACTGGGCTTGAGTATCTTCACTGTCTCCCATGTGAAATCAGGATCATCTCTTCCAAAATGGCCATAAGCAGCAGTCTTCTGGTACCTGAAGTTTCCCCCTCTCATGAGGTCAAGATTGATGGAAATCATTCCAGGCCTGAAGTCAAAATGCTCCTTAATCAAAGCCAGAATATCACTGTCTGGAATCTTCCCAGTTTTGTAGGTATCCACAAACACAGACAGTGGATCAGGCACCCCAATTGCATAGGAAACCTGCACAATGCAACGGCGCGCGAGCCCTGAAGCCACCACACTCTTTGCTGCTTGCCTAACAATGTATGCACCACTCCTATCAACCTTGGTAGGATCCTTGCCAGAGAAGGCACCTCCACCATGAGCACCCCACCCACCATAGGTATCAATGATGATCTTCCTCCCAGTGAGTCCTGCATCTCCATGAGGTCCTCCAATCACAAACCTACCAGAAGGGTTGAGGTGGAAGATGGTATTGTCATCAAGGTACTCAGCTGGGATCACAGGCTTTATCACATGTTCTTTCAAATCTTTCGCAATTTGATCATTTGTCACAGTTTCATCATGTTGGGTTGAGATGAGGACTGTGTGCACACGGATAGGGACCATTGCCCCACCATCATTCCTGTACTCAACAGTCACTTGGGTTTTGCCATCAGGCCTCAACCAAGGACATGTCTTGTTCTTTCTCACTTCAGTGAGCTTGGCACCAAGCTTGGTAGCAAGCACATGAGTGAGTGGCATTAGTTCGGGTGTTTCGTCTGTGGCATAACCAAACATGTGGCCTTGGTCACCGGCTCCGATTTCCTCGGGCTTCTTGGTCAAGTGGCCGTGAACTCCCTGTGCAATGTCAGGGCTCTGTTGCTCAATGTTGACAAGAACATTGCACTTGTCAGCATCGAGACCAACATCAGCAGACACAAACCCAATACCTCTGCAAGTGTCGCGGACTATTTTCTCGTAGTTCACCTTGGCCTTGGTTGTGATCTCCCCAAAGACCATGACCATGTTGGTTTTTGTACAGGTCTCGCAGGCAACCTTGCTCTCTGGGTCTTGCTCCAAGCAAGCATCGAGGATGGCATCAGAAACCTGGTCACAGATCTTGTCGGGGTGGCCCTCGTTTACAGATTCTGAGGTGAAGAGGAAGGTTTCCATCTTTGCCGTTCAAAGTTAGAAAAAAAGCGTGGATCATATGTACATGTTAATTGACTTATATATAGAAGCAATTGAGTTGAAATTGTAAAGGCAACTTCTAGTGCATACATATCTACGAAATGATCAAAGTTCCTAAAACGTCCTGCAAGGAGGACGGCTCTACCACCAAGGAAAGAAAATAATTCACACTTCAAATATATACTGCTAAACCGCTTTATAATCATGCATAATTAACAGAATGATTCAGAAGTCCTTTAGTTGCTTTTAAAATATTCATCGTTACATGATACTATCAATAAAGTCTTTAAATAACCTACATTTATAAGTAAAAATAATTATAACTATGCTATTTTTAGATTAAAGGTTGAAAATTACTTTTACACATTCCAATATATGATAGCGAATTCTAATACACAAAATGGAAGAAAAAAAAATCAATCTTTTAAAAAGTACTTTTAATCTTTTCTAATTAAAATCCAAACATGTACCGATAATGTAAAGTTTTCCAATGATAATGATAATTTATACATGATAATGATAATTTATAATTTGATGATAACTTAAAAATCTTTTAAAATTATTTATTTTTAATATTAAAATAATTGTTTAGTCTAGGGATGTAGAAAAATTAGTTATAAAAAAATTGAATCGAACTGGTTTCAAACTGTTTTAATTGGTTCAATTTTATATTCAAATAATTGAACTGATTTAAAAATCGGTTCAAAATTAAATTGATTTTTAACCTGTTTTAAAATGATTCTAAGAGTTTAATCAATTTTAATTTAGTTTTTCAATTATTTTTTTTGAACTAGTTCGAGAAAAAAATCAATTCAATTTAAGTTCGATTATAATCCAATTCACTAAAAATCAGTTTTTTTGCATACTCCTTGTTTAGTGTGTTATGTAAGCTAATTATTTGTGATTATATGATAATGTTAAATCTAATAATAGTGTTTTCATAATACCAAAACTTGTCATTGGCTTTTATGTGAATTCTGTACAGTATTGTTGATTGCTAACAAAACTTAGCATTGATCTAGATTCGAATCTAATAGTAGAAAAAGGCGTGGGATCTTGTTTCTTAAATTCGTCGTGTTCGTGAATAGAGATCAAATCTTGTAATATTCATTTCAATATCTCAAACAGAAACGGCATTGTCACTTATTCAAACGTGACCTACAATCGCAATTCACCAATAAAAAAGCCAATCGAGGCGAGCGTCCGATCCAGTAAGGAATCAAACGCGGCACAGAGCATGTTCATATTCGCAACTTCAATTTTGCATGGAATGAAATAACAAGAAACAGGAAAATTTATACGGTTATCACAGAAATGAAATCAAATGGTAGATCGTAAATGCAAATTAAAATGGCAAAAGAGAAGAAACAGGCATATGCATTGTGAAATGGGAGAGGGATACGAACGTACCGTGTGTGTGTATTTTGGAGTTGGAATGAGAAGGAGAAGATGCGAAATTGAAGAGGAAGAGATGAGATGAATAGTGTTATGTGTACATATATTGCCAGTGAGATAGAGAGATTACGTAGCGGAAGACTCGTTCCATCTCCCCCCTCTCTCTCTCCTTCTCTCTTATTTTCTGTCTATTTTCTTATTTTTCTTTTCATTTACTACCATGTTTTAGTTTTACACTATTTTTTTCATGTTTGTAAAAAAAGAAACACTATTTTTCTTTTCAATTGTGCAACAATTGTTTATATATGACACATAGCTTTAATTTCTTGGGTCACTCTAGAGAATCTTCAAATATAAAAATAAAAAAAGTGCAACATACTAACCCTTGTCCAATATTTGAATTGATAAAAAAAATTAAAATAAAGGGAAGTAAAATTAATGTTACTAAGTTACATTGCTTCGATTGTTTAAAATAAAATTTGATAAAATGTATTCTTACATTCCATTCTTGTTGCACTACGAGACAATTTTAACTTCGATTCTTGCATAATGTTTACAAATAATTTTTTTATGTGGAAATAAACGTTCTTTCTTCGAATCTCATAAAAGTCAAGTTAGTTAAATGATTGTCTTGTCTCTTTAAAATAAGTTAAACTAACTTAGTTTAACGTGTCTCGCACGTTATTAAATTTATATGAAAAAAATTTAATATTTTATTAATTATTTGGTTTAAATTTTAATAAATATATGTGAGTAGATATATCAATAAATATCTACATATATTTTTATATACACATGCTTCAAATCATTGTTAAATCATTGTTATTATTGAGATTGTTGCCTTAGATAAGATTTCTTTCACTTGAGTGATTTCTACCTCTTTCGACTTTCTTTTAAAAAAGTTAAATTTGTTTTTTTATTTTTATTTTTTCATTTGCATGCTTGATATGGGATAGTAAAAATTGAGATAAGTTGTTTAATTATAATAGAATTCCATGTCTTGTTAATTAAATAATTTATTATGATTTGCATGTATGCTTTCATATTTTACACTTATAGTTGATTGCATAATTTGAACATTTTAAATATATCACAATTAATAAATAAAATATTTTATTTATTATTTTGATCACATGATAATTAATTATTGTAATTATAAAAATTATTTCAGAGAAACTAATAAATTAATTAAGGTCTGATATAAAATAAAAATTCATATGATTTGATGATTTAGTTAAACTAAATATATACTCATGATAATTTTCTGAATTATTTATACAATACTGGCAAATTTACTATAGATAATTTTTTTGTCGGAAAGTAAATAAAACTGAAAAAAAATCAAAAGTAGAATGATAAAAAAATTTGTTTGATTCAAATATTCTCATGATAATTTGTTTACTAAATAAATTTTGAAACCAGATATACTTAATAAATCAATTAATTAGCAACCAAACATTATTAACACAAGCATGTCTAACTAAGACAATCAAATATTCAATATATCAACCAAATTTTAATAAAATATAATTAGAATGAAAATTAGTATTTAATGGTATATTTATATTTGGTATTAATATTTTATTCTAACAACACACATTCAAATAATTTTTATTATATATTACTATACAAATAACTATTTTTGAAACTTAAAATTTTCAATTAAACCAAATTTATTTTTGTGTGTGTGTGTGTGGTTTGGAAACATGTTGAGTTAAATGTAACGTCAATTCAATCTAGATTTTATGCATCGGAACACAACCTTTTTGGTATGAATGGATATCAAAACACTTTAAAAATCCAGACTCGTGACAATGGAACATATTTTAAAATTAACGATAATAATGCTCATAGATAATACTACAAAAAATAAATCCTACCCAGAATGTAGCACACTAATACTGATATGGTCTCGCCAGTTCAAAGAATGTAACCAGTGATGCGGTGGACCAAGTTATTACTATGTACGAGCAGTATTGCCAGGTAACATTTAAGTTCGAAGATCTTTGTGAAGAACCACTACCTGCATTTGCAAATTGCGTAGAAAATTATTGGGATCAAAGTGTTGGAACGGGTAATCAAAGTTTGAAGATCTTTGATGCGAGTGGAACACATTCTCAATTGTGATGTTTCATATTTGCCTTGCTAGCTGCCAATAACCATACTATATACGACAGATAGTAATAGCCAGCATAAATTACAACAGAGGAACAACAACAAATTAGGGTACACGCTTCGCCATTTGTGTCATGTATAAAGTACTTTATTTTATCTTCTATTCCTTCACATTTTATAGACCTATTTCTTAGTTTACATTCTCCTTTTTTTTATTTATCAAATTTGCCATCTACTTTTTCTGTTAATTTCAGTATCATTCAATTTTTTATTTCATTACTAAATTGGTGGTTGTGTATAAATGGTGACTAATTATTTATCATGAATTTCTATAATGTTAGTTTTTTTTAAAAATATTTATATCTACAGTATAGATTATTTAACTTGTATTATAATATTCGAGACTCATAACTATTATGCTCATAGTATTACTATTTGATCACTTAGTAGTTAGTAACTATCAAATATCCTTTTTTATTTTATCAGCACACAAATAATAGTTCAAAATTTGCAATTGGAACCACACACCGATCAGTAATTCTACAATTAGTTGACTAAAATCTCAAGTTGTAACTCCCGTTCCCATTGGCCATCGTGAGATTTGAGGTAGCTTGTAGCAAGATTATACTCATTTTTTCCCATAATAGTGTGTGGATAAGTAACCAATCTGAACTACTTTTAAAAACAAAATGATAGAGGAGAACATAACATCATGGTAATCAGAGTTGAGAATTGGAGCTAAGAACCAGTGCAGGAAAGAATGTACACCATGACTAAAATACAATAACCTCAACATAACAAGAGTTCAAATGGAAGCTGTAATTAGTAACTGAAGCCTAGTTGAAGTCCAAGGGCAAAATGAACAAGAAAAAGTGTCATGATACCACTACCCAGGATACCATGAACATTCCTTAGTCCAGGATTTCCCTGCATATCATTCAAGTAACCAAGAGAGTAAGGACAAACAAATGGAGAATGCAAAGTTTCTAATTCCATTTATGAATTACTTTGGTTTACTTGCTTCATGACATATTTCATAACAAGACTGTGACTGAGTACTTAATTTTAATTTCATGAATAAACCACCAATTTTATGCCCAAAGTATTACCTTTCTCTAAGTGATCTCTAAAGTAATAAAACTATTTAAGTAATCCCAAAAATATAGAATATCCATTACTTCAATCCAAAAGTCAATGTATTTTAGTAAAGATCAAAGATCAATTTGAAGGATTTTTTTAATATTCAGGAGACTACTTAATATGGTTTCTTACATTTCTAAAAAGTACGTTATTTTTTTATTTTTACTTCAGAGACCACTTAATTGTCCAAGGATGAAATGGGATCAATTGATGTACTCTATTTTCATTTTATAAACTCATTTAAAATTCATAAACAAATTTCAGTGTTTATTGTGGCATAAATGTGTGTGAGGGAAATGGATACACTGGTGAAAGAAAAGAGGAAAGGAAATTACCTCAAAGAGTGTAGGCAGTATAGTTTGTATTGTCAACAAAGCAAGACCAATGACTCCTGTAACAGCGTGAGGACTGCGTGCAAACAACAGAACACAAAAACAGCCACATGATTTTTTAATTTTTTACAATTGAAATTTGAAAATGAATAAACAAGACTAATAATAAAAAAGTTAAGATCGGGTTCGATCCTGATACAAAAACATTATAAATAAAAAAATAACAATAATAAGTTAAGTGAATTACCTCTCAAAAATGGGTTTATCCGAAGTGAGTAGAGCTGTAATTCCACCAGTAGCTCCAAGAGCAAAGAAGAAAAACATACCAGCTAAAAGCTTGGGATGCAAATCCTTGGCCTTAGCCTTTTCCTCCTGCAAAAAATTAAAATCAAAATCTATAATACCAACCTAACTAAGTAGTGAAATTAATGGTAAAGGGATTAAACAGCATACCAGATTATCAGAATAACGAATGCGAAAACCCAGATAGGTACCGTAGCCACCCATGGCAAAGAGCACAACGGCCTGAAAGGGTCAAAAGAGCAATTCATTCATTTGACAAGTCCTTTCTTTCTTTGTTTCTATAATGGATTTGGTTACTAAGTGTGCGTTGGTTTGCAGAGAAAGAGACCAATCAACGGTAACGGTAAAGATGATGTGAGACCCACTTTTTTACATTCTACTTTAATTCAAAACCTTCGTTTTCATCTCAATTCACTTTCTTTCCGCTCTACTGAACGGACATTGTTACTTACCATGTTGCCAGGGTGGCCCCAATGGACGAGCCAGTCTGGGAGATTCCACGACTTGACGAGCTCAACGAAAGGCCCAAACACAGATGTTACCGCTTCACCTGTTAAGTGTTAAAAATGGCAACCATTGATTGTTCTAAATATTAGAATTTTTTATTCATAAAGATCGTGCTGAAGACAATTATATTAGTATTTTTCATCTCCCATCTAAAGAATTAGATTAGAAAGGTACTGAGGGGTTGAAAAGAATCATGAAGTCACCAATGATGTTTTTAAATGATTATCCGCTTTGTCTACAATATTAAGTCACCAATTACGCTTTTAAAGGATTATTTGCTGTGTCTACAACATTCCTTAACAGATTCTAAGGACATATATAAAAAATCACCTCCAGATCTATCCGCATAAACAATAAATATTGACTAATAACTAAGGAAAAATTCCAACACATATAATAATAAGAAGAAGAAGAAGAAAAGTGTTTGAAAGTGCATACTTCCGGGTAAGAGAGCAGCGGCGCAGAGCAATGGGAATGGAGAGAAAGAGTGTAAGATGATTTGGGTGTTCTGTGTTGATTTCACTAGTTCCAGTTCCAGGGGTGAGTCTTGTTTTGGTGCGAGGCAGCACTTGGGTGTTGTGGTTGTTATAGTGAAGGAGTGGCGGGACTGGAACAGTGCTGAGGAGGGAGAAGACAGAGAAAGAGGACGGAGACCCACGCCGAGAGAAGAAGCAATTGCTGCCATTGCCATTGCCATTTTGTTAATGCGGCAAAACAGAACCAAAGAAAAGACAAAAAAAGCGCTGCAACTGTGCTCTGGAAGTGTGAGTGGAGTCACAGAATGATGAAAAGAAAAAGAAAAAAAAAGGATATAGAGAGGGAGAGTGGAAAGGTGAGGAAACAGACACGCCTATCACTCTATCACCCTCTCCACGTGGCCTCCACACGCTTCTTTCTTTCTTCTCTTTCCTTTCCTGGGCCTATCATCTCCATGGGCTTTGCAACATTCACCCGTTTACAATGGATTTATCTTTTCTTATATAACGTCTTAATATTTTTTTGTGAATTCACTTCACAAAAATCATGAAAATATATCATTTCGAAGGGATAATATAAAAACAACTTGAAAAGAGATAGCAAAAAAGTCAAATCCGTTTACAATGGGGTCTGCACTTTCGGAATTACTTCCTTGCACTATTCATATTATTTTCAATTACCTTTACAATGACATGAGATTGTTACATTGATGCTATTACAATAAAAAGAAGTAATTTTTCTTTCTTTTATGCAAGTTTTGAAAAACGAATCGCTCATTAACTCGATCGATGTACTATGTCATTAATTGAATCAAAGAATTGATAGTTAACCCGTATAAACCAATGTAAATTACAAAAAATTATAATAAATGCATAAATATTATTTTTCGCATCTATATACTAGTTGAGTGCAATAGGTTAGTGGTTAACCATTGTGTAGTTGAGTGCAATAGCTCGGACCGAGTTTCATACGTTAAATCCGACCTGAAGTCAATTATGTCACAAACGAGTCAAATGCATATTTGGTCCAAAGTTAAATATATATGTAGACGAGACTAGTCAATTATGATCTCGGAAGCCTTCATTGACCTTTTTGTAGCTAATAATGTTTGCATTTCCCTTGTCATCAATAAGAGTTCACCTTGTCCCTAATTCATTGTAAAACACTAAAACTCCTAATTGAAGTTGGTGTCCAACTTATGAAATGACTGTCAAAGAACAAAGTTCAGAACAAAAATTAAACAAATACGGCTATCCCTCCATAACTCTTTTCTGATAATAACTTCGCTTGAATTTCTCGCTTCTTTCGTGCCAAACATGAAAACGCAGTCATCAAATATCACTCGTTGAATTTACAAAGCTCGGCAAAACGAACTTTTATCCTGGTTCTAACCACCAAAAGAATAACAGAAACAAGAAATGAGGAATACAAAAACGAAGGAGGCTACATTTCTCCCGATTGATACAATGATAGCATGGTCTGAAGCTACAACCTCTTACGGACTACCCAAATCCCCCTGCACTGTCCCACCCTAAATTCCTAATTTCTAATTAACTCTTGCACAGTCCTAGATAATGTCATGGTCTCTAATTTCAGACCCAAATGTACTTGGACCAAAAAAAAAGACCCAAATGTACAAACAGGACGGTAGCAAAAGAATCTCATTTAGATTCTGCTCATTCTTGCATGCTTGCTTGCGTCTCCCCTCCTTTCCATATTGCTGTCAAACGTGGTGATTTTATTAGAAATCTGCAGTAAACCATTTTCTTCAATTTTTATGTACCCTACAGTAGTTCATAATAATATTAGGGCACTCAAATACAAATCAAACACAACTTGAGTATCAAACAAATTTTAAGAAGTTATCAAGAGAATGCTGAAATTAACTTTAAGCGCAAGTAAGACCTGAAAAGGGGTGAATTAATGATTAAGAACAAGGCAATAACTAAATATCGAAATGCAACAACTATCTAATCTTAGAATGTTGCACATCAACGATTTCCAATTATCACTTGAAACCTGTAGTTTGATTCTGTCACTTTCAGTGTATCTCTGGCAACATTAAAATTGATGATTAAAAACAGTCAGGAAGAAAACCATCATCTTACCATTTTATATACATCTAGCAATAGTGACCTGAACCAGAATGCATCATCTATCTACTCTTAGAATGTTGTTACATATGTGACCCCTTGTTACTGACTCCCGTTGAGGATCTGTTATCCATTTGCCATCAACGACAAATTTTATCTACAAGAAACAAATATAGTTATTAAATCATCTTGAAGTATTTATGCTTTACAAGTCAAAAGGTTAATAGAAACAAACAAGTAATAAACTATCCAACCTATTCCAACTGCTACACTACGAAACAAAAAATATAAATCCCATAATTAGAGAGAGAACCAGAAAACTAGAAAATTAATGACCGAAGGGGTATCGTTGAAGATGCACACACCTCATATACACCAGGATAAAGCCACAGCATTGTTGACCAACATCTGGAACTCCTGGATATTATTACATTGAACAACATATATCAAGATTATGATTAAGACAGGTTAACTTTCCTAATACTAATACGACATTATTATGTTGTTATTTTATCAAAGGACACAAAATGTTTATCAATAAACAATAAGTAATCAACAAGAACAGAATGATGACTTATGAATACATAATCAGTTAACAGTAACTAGTTGAACATGTTCAATCTATATAACCTTGATCCATCAAGGTCTATAGCACTTGTTGACTGTTGAAGATCCATTTCTATTCGGTGATGCCAACCATTGAAGCTACCAGCCACCTCCACAACATCACCATCACCACAGAACTCAATCTGAACCTGGAATATAATAAGGGCAAACAGAACTCTCAGCATATATGTACATTTTAATAAATAAATAAATAAAAAATCTATTTTTCATCTTTTTGGATAGAAAAGTTATGATTTCACATATTGATTACCAAACACACCATATACAGGAACAAATAGAACCAACATCTCTTCCATGTGAAAAAACACACTCCTGTCACCATGCATTCATTGAAGCTAACGACCAACATGGTGTTTGAAGTTTTTTCTTTCAGATGAAACTCAGTTTAGTAAATGGCACCAGCTTTGATTTTTTGCAAAAGTAAAACACAACTCTCTAAAGGAAGGGATCAAGTGCGCTTATGGTGCATTCATCAAGACTTGTTTCACAATAATAAGTTTAGGGAATGTTGATTTTTTTTTTTTTTTTGAGGTAGGGAATGTTGAATGTTTCTAATCCAATGTATGAATAATTTTAAACAATTACTCTTCAATTTCATAAACAATATTCCTATCTGAAACTGCTTAAAATTTACAAAAAAACAAAAAAAAAACACTAGGCCAAGAACGAATACATTACTGGATTAAAAGTCCACAAGAACACAGATGCAATACCTCCTTGAGTCCTGAAAGACTTTCTTCAGCAACATGTAACTCTGCATCTTTTTCAGATATAAGTTTTCTGGCTTTGCTGATTTCTGCCTCTGCCTTGGTTTGCAAGACAGACAAAGCAAGCTGAAAGCAATAATAATATGCAACTGAGTTGTATGGATTATGGAATAAGTCTCATACATTGAAGAGAGGGATGAGAGAAAGGCTACACATTCAGTTGCTTCTAGTATGCAATTACCATGTTTTGTTAACACTTCCACACTAACAAAAATATGCTGAATTTTGTCAGATTTGGGACACAAATTCGGATTGAACTACACTTAACTTTGAAGCCATTAAACTATAATAGTTTAATGTGATAGTATATTATTTCCTGATATTAAGACCAGACAGCAAGCTTTAAACAATATCAAAAAACCACCTGCAATTTCTTACAATTGAAGTGTCAAAAAATTGAGAGTCTAGGATCATTTAGAAGATCAAGCATTTTCCCATTCTGTTTCAAGTTTTAATTGCAAGAACCTTTCACACATGTTTTGACTTTAGATGATCATCATCCCTAAAAATGAGTTGCAATTAACATAAATTTCAGGAGATTCAATTGCTTTCATAACAGAAGAAAGGTTAAAGAACCTTTACAAAGTTATCTCGTGAAGGAGAACATCATATATAATTATATACAGATTAAGCAAACAGGACTTCATGGCATCATAGAATTTATTTTTGACACTTTTTCTCTCAACTGAAATAGAGTAAAATCAAATAGGAAGAGTGGGAGACATCCAAAGAGGTAATTCCTAAAAAAGAGAAAATGAACTGTACAAAACAAGTTACAGTCATATATCTTCTCCCTGATACATTTGATGTCACCTCTCAATCTTTTTGTCTCTCTCTATCACGCATTCAGCCATTCATGCACTCATATTCCTGTCTTTCTATCATCTTTACTCTTCGGTCCATCATAATGAATTTAAAAATGTTTTTTTACCTGGTGAATTAAAGGTGCCAAAGCCCAGAGAAATGTCACTTTGATGCTAACAATTAACATGGCTGAGCCCAGAAAATATATACAGGAATTGAGAATGGATTGGGTCAAACTCAACCATAAAAGCTAAAAGCTAGTTCAACAAAGGACAATTGCCCAAATAACAAGTACTTTGGCACCTAGCCAATGTAGGATCTTAGCAATATACACACACATCTTGTAGTGCCAGTTTTCAGATATTTCTCATATACCTTTTCTTTCTCAATCTGTTCCTTCAGCCGAGACAGTTCCAACTCCTTCTGATACTAAACAAAACAAAATTTGCAAATGCAAGAGGAAAAAGCATGATAAAGGTTATATTCATAAATATTTTAAACAAAAAATTAGTTAGCTTTAGCAAAATCTAAACCACAAAAGAAACTTCAAATAATTACTACCAGCATGAACTTGAGATGATTTATCTCACTTTCATTTTGCACTTTTGGAGCCTGGATAGTGAGAATAAGTAAAAAGCAAATAATTAAGGTCACAAGAAGCTGTCAATTGAGATAGAATTTCAGGATATTTACACAAAAATGACCTCAGTATCCAAGTCCTTGTTGAAATCAGTAGTTAGATCCTCATGTGGCAAGTGATCATCCCTATATATGATTTGAATGCAGAAAAAAAGGGGGGTTCAGTTCAAATGAAAACATCAATGAACTTCCCAAAGTCACAGTTGGTTACTAGCATCCATATAATACAAAATACTGACCAAAGAGACTGATCCAAATCCAATGCTCCGGATGGAACAACTTGGTTGGATGTCAATGAGTTCCCATGAGCCATGACATTATTATCTTCAGGAAGATGGGTACCTGGTGGCATATACACAACAAGTTTTTACTCAATATACTCTTTGCTTTCCTGAGGACCATCCCCATTTGAAATGCAAGAGACATGATCTAAGAATCAAACAATTAGGGGCATTATCGAAAAGGAACAAAAGAAAGTGTTCATCAGAAGGGCTTTGACTAAAGCATAGGCACTTGTTGCCAAAGTTTCTTCTAATAATTTTTGAAGTGAAGGCAATGTAGCCCAACATGAAAGTGAAAATTTGAGCTGAGGCAATGTAGATCATCTATTTTTTTGGTCATTGTCTTCTCTTTACTCAATATGTTGAAACTCAAATCAAAAGCTACTGTTGTCAAAGGCATAGCTGTAGCCATTCATGATGATAGTTAGAATATATGAAAATATTTTCTCATATCTTAGAATGTCTTAGATTATTTTATCAGATTAGTTTTCCTATTTCTTCATTATCTCTTAGGACGGGTTAACCATATTTCATTATCTTACAATGATTAGCATAAATATGGGTTAGTGCTCTATGTTTTGTGAATATATCAAATACATCAATAGTTCAATAAATTGTAACACATCTTAGTTAATATCAATTTCGGGTTTCATTTTCTTTCATCTCTCTTCCTCCCTCTATATTTAAAACCCCATAATTTCAAAACAATACAACACTACACATTACAATTACCTTCAACTGGATCCAAATCTCCATTCTGAATAAAATTTGCAACCTTTTCCCTCAAAGACAAGTTGGCCAAAGTGTCAAGATTTGTAGAACTGCTGTCAGCTGAATGAACAATTGAATTAAGTCTGTTGTCATCAGATAAATTTTCCCTAACAGAAACTTCAGAGGTTGTGGCAACATCCTCAGCAATATCATCTTTGCTGTCATCTAGACCTTCTAATGCACCCAAGTCCTTTTGCTCCAAAGGTAAACCAACTAATGGTTCCAAATGACTAAACTCTTTGTCTTCAGTGTCAATATTGGAATCATTGAATGAAGTGTTGGAATGGCTTTCCGTCAATGACAAGGTTATCTCTCCATCCATTTTGCCTACTAAACTATCCTCAGACTCAGAATTTCCAGAAGACACTGTCTGAATAGGTAATTCACCAGAAATTTCTGTAGGCATGATGGAACTTTGGCTACCGAAGTTGGGATGAAGACCTTCCCTTGAACTATCATAATCATTATCAACAATAATCAATTCAGTTGGGTAGAAATTCCCCTCCGTTACATCGTTGAGCACTTCAGCATGATCTTCTACTTTACTAAGTCCATCCTCTACAAACAAATTAGCTGAGGCTTCTTCAGCGATGTTAGTACCTTCACCTAAACTTGAACTAGAGTCAACATACAAACTACCAGAACTACTTCCTAGAAGAAACTCTGTCGAAGATTTGACATCATTGACCAAACAGTCCACTGTCTCATTCTGACCTTTAAATTGCATTATATTATGTCATCAGTGATTATTACGAGCAACACAAAATAAGTATCTATTCATAAAGAAGAAATTTAAATGACCTGTTAAAGGATCTTCAAAACCATTTGCCGCATCCAACCTCTCATCTAAGCTAGTTTCAGCACTTAAAATATCAACGTCAGCATTCAATGAGCTTCTTGTGAGAAGCTCCTGAATTTGTTTATGCCCTCTCCTTCTGACAATGTTTGCCAAGTCATTCCTATAAGCAGAGAAACGAGTCAAAAATAAAAAGGCTATAATAAAAATAAACATAACCCCCTCCAACTACAGATAAAAATAAAATAAGAAAGGGGAAACCCTCATTTTAATCCTTGAATTTGTGAAGCATTGTCACAATAGTCCTAAAATTAGAAAAATTTCAAATAAATCCCAGAAATTGATATTTCTTTCATTTTAGTCCCTGAAATGTACAACTTATTTTTCAATATAATCGCTAATTTTATTTTATTTTTATGAAAATATAATCGCTAAAACTTACTATCCTTATAGTCCCTAATCAAGCTATCGATAAGGACTAATGTGACTAACGAATTTCAATTTCAAGGATTTATTTGACATTTTTTCTAATTCCAAGGACTACTGTTACATTGCAGTATACATGCAGGAAAAATTCATAGCATTTCAGCTAAATAAAAAAATCATATTACATCAAATTTCATGATATTGGGAAATTTAGAAGGAAAGAATTAAGCGATTGATTATTGACAATGAATTATGTTTATCCATAAGAGAGAGAATGGTTCGTAAAGAAAACGCCGAATTTGGAGGGAAAGTGAAAGGACCATCCGTGGAGCAGAAGCTCTTTGGTGGAGGGAATGTGGTCCTCCGGGAGGCCAACCGAATCGAGGAATTGGCGGATATCATTGCAGATCTCGGAGTCGCTCTTGAGCCTTCGACTTTTCCTGAATCGCGAAATGGCTGAATTAGGAAACATAGAAATTCAGTCAAATCAAGGAGAGAGAGAAAAAGTTGAGAGGGAAAACCTTGTTCTGGTTCTTGTGGTGGAGGTGGTGGTGGTGGTTTGAGAAGCCCGTACGCGGAGAAGAGAGATTTGGAAAGAGGCAGAAGGTTGAAGAAGGTGCGTTGGGGAGAGCTTGCACTGGCGACAGGGAAAGATGGTGCAGCTCGGGAAGTAGCACACCCACACACTGCCCATTTACACTTCCTTCCAGAGTAACTCTATGCCTCACCCTCACATCAACAACACATGACACTCCTTTCTTTCTTTTTTAGTACTTCATCCCTCACATAATAACAATTCTCTTATTATGTTGTTCATGTGTAATAATCTTAATTAGGATTTTTTTCTCTGTAACCATTTAGGATATTAATTTTTTAATTTGACGCTTTGTCACACTTAGAGTTTTTATTTTCTTTCCAAAAATGTAATTTAGATTTTTTTTCCCCACAAATTCATACAAGCGTTGTTAATTGAACTACACATTAGGGGGATTTAGTAAAAGGATTTTTTTCATGCATGCAGAATCATGTTTCTTAATAATAATTAAACTCTATTTGATTGGTCATTGGAAATATTTAAATGTTTTTTTGAGAATCAAAGAATTATATGATATATTTAATATTTAACTTTTCGTGAAAATTTGTTTAAAAAATATTCCTAAAAAACTTCTTGTTAATTTTTTAAGATAAATACCAAACATGAAAAATTAAACTCTTAAGATTTTTAGGAAATTAAAAGTTTCTTTCCCACCAAATGTCTCCCACTATAATCTTATGTTGTTTTATGCATATCAATATAAATTAATAAATAGATGGAAAAAATAATTTTATAAAATTAATCTTATTATTATTAATTTATTTTATAGTTTTTTTAAAAAAATATTAATCACGTAATAGATATAAGTAAAAAAAAAGTAATTAGGGTCATATTAAAAATTTAAATTCACAATTATTTTAGAACGTATTTTTTAATGTGATAATAGGATGATTGTTCTGGGATGGGGAGTAAACTATTAACTAGCGCTTCATAATGCTTCATCATTTGATCCTTGAAAGGTGATGATTTCGCGTTCAATCAGGACCGTCAGCTTCTTTCTCAATGTGAGATGCGTGTCACCTGCTTTTTAATCTATTGATTGAACGTGTGTCTCATGTTAAATTTATTTTAAAATATTTTATATTTTTATCAGAAAAAATAAATACTAATTTTTTTTAGAAATATTTATTTTGATTTAAATTAAACCAAATATCTTTGTCTGCCCATAAAGAATCCCTGTGATTTATACTTAAATTAAGATTGTATTGTTAAAATATTTTTTATAAATTAGTATTAGTTAATAATTATTATACTATCTTTTAGTATCATTGGTCGACAATTTGAGATAATATAATTATTATATTTATATTAGGAATATTTTGAATGAAATTAAGACAAGATTGATCCAGATGGGTTGAGTAATCAATCATTTAATAAATAGATCATATAGATCATTTGATAGATTTCTGCTTATATGTTAAAAGTTGTATTTATATGTGTTGTTTTATAATTGTTAATTGTGTGAACCCCATTATTTTGATTCCTTTATTCCTATTCATGAAATTAAAATTAATGGCTCTAATATCTAATATGTGCTAGAACAATTCCCAGTGCCCTTTCTTTTTCTTTGAATTTCGTTGAACAAAGAATGTTGATATTTTATGTATGAAATTTGAAATTGTTTGGGATATTTTGTTCGTTGTAGTAATTGGAATAACACATCAAAATTTTGCATAATTTTGTGAACAAATTTTAGAAAATTAAAAGATTTTATTTTCTCGTGAAATTTATAGAGCTCGAAACTTTTGAATCCAATTACTCTCATATGCATAATCTTTTTCCAAAATTGATTGAGGGCTTTTTGTAGAACAATGGATTTCAATAAAACCTATCGAAGAACACAAATTCTTGTTCACTAATTTGAGAGAATTTTGCGGAAAAAAAATAGTTCTAGGATTGTCCGCAAAAATGTGTTTCAATTTTTCTTCGACTTCTCTTCCATTTGTAAATGATTTATAAAATTGATTGAGAGTGTGTTTGGAGATAGAATTTTAATTGAGGAAAGTAATTTATTAGAGAATTTGAATTTCTGTAATTTAGAATTCATTGTTTGGATGTTTTTTATGAAGAATTTAAAATTTTGGAATTTTAAAACAGAATTTTAAACCACTAAAAATCTAGAATTTCAATTTCCTTTTAAAATGTGAGAAATTGAAATTCTCTTCTTAACACACCAATGATATTTTTTCTTTTTTCATTCATTTTTTTCATCCTCATAATTTTAATTTTCTTTATCCAAATACAAAATTTTAAAAATAAAAGAATTTCAATTGAAGTATTTGAAATTCTTAAAATTTAAAATTTCGCAGAATTTTTAATTTCTACATCCAAACACACTCTGAAAGAATTTGTAGTTCGAAGGATTTCAAACAAAAATCATGCTTAAACATAGATTATCTTTCAAAATCAAAAAAGTAATTGTAAAATTATGATTTGTGAATCTGTTGTGCTAAACATGACGTGTTCTTCTATGTCTCCCTCTTCTCTCATCGATTTGAAAAGTTGATTGTGTGCTTTTCTTCCTCGGCTTAAGGCAAACAAAACACATCCTTACTTTTTTACTTTCATTGCCAAAACAAGGAGATCGAGTTGGATCTCTTTCGCGGGTCAAAACAACTCGTTTCAAGTATTTTCAAGCAAGGAACATGAATTTCACTTGCCTACTCACGAGTCCAATGCGTGGGCCCATATTTCAAGCCCATCTTTTGTTTCATTTGGTTGCATATATTATGTATTTAATATTTTGAGATTGTTGGTGTTTTTATCTAGAACTTATGGGCATTAGAAAATAATCATTTGATTAATCTGAAACTTAATTTGAGATTTTGAATATCGTACTTTTAGATTTTTGGACCTCAACTTTTGTGTGACAATTTCCTATTATTTTAGTAATTTTCTAGTATAGGATACCCTCTCTAGCATTGCATCACTTTTAAGAAATTAATTAGAGATCATTTTATTATTATATGGTATGCATGATAATAAAAAAATTATCATTCTCTTTTGTGCATAATTTTTCTCCCTTAATTTGCACTACTATAATTCGCATATCATGGGTATAGTGATATGAATTTGTGTTAGTTATACAATTAAGCATGGTATAAATTACCAATTTTGTGATAAGCCTAATTTTCTCTTAATTTACATAATTGTAGTCTCACCTAGTGTGGGTACATTTATGTAAATTTTGTGTTGATTCGATCACATTAATAGTAATTATATCCTATCGGTATATTGTTGTTAGTGTGATTTATTGTTTCACAATGTACTTTCCTTTGCTTATGTTAATTTCTCGCTACCCTATTAGTATTAGGATCTTGGTAATATGAGTTACGGTACATTATATTGTTGTCTCTCATTTGCTTATGGACTCTTTTTTTATTGAACTTTCCTTTGAAATCATTTGCTTATGGAATAACCATATAATGTTTTACATAGGTAGTTCCTCTTAAGTTGTGGGAGAGCGAAGCCCCTTCCAAGGTGTTGGTTATTGCATGGAGATTGCTCTTTGATAGACTCCGAACATGTGATCAATTATTTGAGCAAAGTGTCCATATTCACAATTTGGAGAATTCTTGCTAGTTTTGTAAAACACAAAAGGAAACAGTCCTCCACCTTTTTTTGGATTGCCCGAAAACATCGAGCATTTGGTATGGTATTTTTAATTGGATGGGGATACATATGGTTATTCCCCAATCAATTTTACAACTATACGATCAATTTAGGTTATTTGTTAGAGGAAGGAGAAATCGTAGATGGAAACATTCGATGTGGCATGCATCATGCTAGTGTTTGTGGAATGTTAAGAACAACAGTATTTCTGGGTTGTCAATTTGAAGGATCTCATATCCTAGAAAAAATTAAAAATATTTCTTGGCAATGGTTTTTGTACAAAAGAAAGAAAAAAAAAACTCTCTGATTTTCTTTTTCACTTGGTGTAACAACCCTTTGCTTTATCTTAATACATAGTAAAAGTATTGGGCTCTTAGTACATAATACCTAACATCTCACTTATGAGTTAGGTATTTTTTTATGTAACTATACAGATGATAGTTACATAGAAGTCTTCCTAACATAGTGGAAAATTAGGATCTATTTTGCATTAAAAAATATACAACAATAATAAATAGAGAAAAATAGGTTTGTGTACCTAGGTGTGCAATCTTGAAGCAACAATTTTTTTTTTCAATAGTGTGAAAATTCTACATGTTTAACACTGAGACCACCAATCTCTATTATTAACTCTTTGACGAGTAGAACTCTAAAGAACAAACCTTCTTTCTACTTTTTAGGTCTAAAACTAGACTTGAATTTTTATAGTTTGTGTCTAATACACTTTGCTACCAGGTAGATGTTTTTATCTATAATATTAAAGAATATATGGATTTGGGTCTTTTTCAAGAAAGAGATATTTTATTTAAAATAATTTCATATCTCTTTATCTTTATATTTAAAAATAAAAACTATCTCATATCTTTTTATTTTAAAAAGCTTCTTGATATAAGGTAAAAATAATTCCCAAACAATCACACGCCTAATTACGATAACTAATCAAATGATTTGATCTTGATATATAGCAATAGAATTTTATTCTTATTTTATGAACAAATTCCACATTTATAAAATAATACTCTTTGTTTATATTAATTATATTCTTGGTACTAGCAAAGAATATAATAATATTTATTCAATTAAATTAAATTCTCTAATTTATTTATCAAATAAATCATTTTCTTTTACAAAGATTGGAACACTCGGTTGTGTTTGATCACATAGGTTCAATACTAAATCGGTAGTAAATTAATCATGATTAATTTACTAATCAAAGTAGACGGCTAACAACCCTTAACATGCAGGTAGATAGCATAAAGTAACATTTTTACCTTCAAAAACCAATAGAAGAATAATGCAACATTTCATTCGATCATTTACAACTCAAAGTTAACTCTAGAGCATAGTATTATTGTCAAAATTTAATAAGTTAATACATTATATTTAATCAATGAATGACTTAAGAAACTTTTTTCTTCTTTCAGTCAATTGGCATGACCAAGATCTTAATTCTATCATAAAACTCAAACTCATTACCTAGAGTTAATGGATTTCTTATTGATTAATCATTAATTCTACAAGTATTTGATGATATCTAATATAACAAATAACTTGTTAATTACTATGATAATCTCAGGTTAAAGGAAACTATTATATTTCTTCCAAATAACTTTCTATTGATTATTAACTATTAGGAATTCTTAATTAATTCAGTTCAATGATGACATTCACATATACATCACTTGTATAGACACTTTAATAAATGAGATCTATTAATTTTTATCCAATAAAAATCATTACATATATATTGATCTATCCAAATTATTGATGTCTTATTCACAATATTCATACGATAAAAAACAATTTAGACTAAAATTATAAATGACTTGTTTCTCATTATCATAATATCTATCATGATAACAAGTCTCTAATTTTAATCAAGGACTTGTCAAATTAACAATTTAGTAAAAAAAACAAATATGTAATAAAACAAAGAATAATTCTTTATTAAAATTGTTAACACGATGGATTGGATCGGATCTTAGACATACACATTTATCCCCGACAGCAAGTGTACTGCTTGTACTAATCTACTTTCTTTTTATATATAAAATTACACCTTTGCCTTTAAAAAAAATGTTGAGTAATGTTTAGTTTTCCTCCCTAATTTTATCAAAACTTTGAATGAGACATAAAATTTTCCTTAGGCACTCTTTGTTGGAGTTGGTCACAATTTTTTTTTTCTTTGTTATTACTTGGATAAAAGATTATCTATTATCTATTTTAAATTTTAAATTAAATAAGTGTATGTAGTGAATTGTATATTATTTTGTCATTTGTCTACATCAAATAAATCTAACATTAACACAATTTAATATTTTGATATACATTGCATTTTTTTATTACTACATTGTTAAAATCTAGACCCATTTATTATTTTCTTAAGTTGTGACAAATATGTGTCAAGTATATTTTCTCTAATCATGTCTTGGTCAAAGAAATTTTATAAGTGAACTTTCAGGTGAAAGAGACGATGAAGGTTATAAAGAAAATACGTGAACGTTTTAGAATATTCTTATATCAAGAAGAGAATTTCAATTTCTCACATTTTAGGAGGAAATTGAAATTCCACATTTTTAATTGTTTAAAATTCAGTTTTAAAATTTCAAAAATTTAAATTCTTCATAAAAAGCATTCAAATAATGAATTTTAGATTACAGAAATTTAAATTTTCTATTAAATTACTTTCCTAAGTTAAAATTTTCTATTCAAACGCACTTTGAGCTATTATAAAGAAAAGATTATGGGGCATAAAAGAGGAAAGAGTTTCTTAAGGGTTTGGAGGGCGGGAAGGAGTGTAGAGGAGTTGTTGCAATGGAGTTGCAGAGGTGGCGGCGGCAACAATTTGGTGAAGGGAGTGTCAGATTTAGGTCTAAAGTTTGATAGTCTTTTTGTTTTGTTTTTCTTTCTTTTTACCATTGTGTTCTTGGGGTTGAATTCTCATATTTTCTTGTTTATTTTGCTAGATCTGTTTGTTTTGTTATTGTATTATTTAAATCGTTTATAGATCTGTAATAACCTAAGCATATATATATATATATATATATAAAATAGAACGTAAGAAAAAGGAGCATGTTGATCATATAGAAAGTAAAGGGTAACAATCATTTTTGTTTATTATGGATAAGGACACCATCGCTAACATAATAATCTATATAAGAAATGATGACATGAATAAAAAAGAAATGGTTCAAATACCATTTACTAATATAACAGAAACCATTGTAAAAATACTTTTATGAGAGGGTTTTGTTGAAAACGTAGCTTGCAATAATGATGAGTTTTGCTAGTTGGTAGTGTCTTCGCGGTGGAGGTGGTACCATTGGAGGCACCACGGGATGATCCATTGAGTGCGGTGGTGGAAGTGCCATCGGGGGTGCATAATAGAGAGAAGCGACGACGAGGGTTAGAGAAGGTGAGATATGTGAGAGTGTGGATCATATATGGGTCAATCTACCATAAGCCTTGTGCACGGTGGTCCACCTTAGACGTGGTCTTTATCTATTGCAGCAAAAATATCTGTATCTCGAAAAGTTTCCTTAAATCCAAAGTAAAAAAAATTATAAGTGATACTTTATTATTATTATTATATGAATAAAAATACCAATATTTGGTCTGAGTCATTGAGTGTGTATGAGTGAAGGTTGAAAGCCGAAAAAATAATGGCCCAGTTACAGAAAGTTCTAGCCCGTGTGGCCCAAGTGTATTCATTGAGCATTTGAGTTGCAGAAGTTCCTCGAGGTCGAGGTGCATTTTCCCTCTCTGGCTCAAGTGGATACACCCGATATACGTGGCATCAGCCTTCATGACTAACCCTTCGATAAAAGACGATATGAATACGTATCTTCCTGATACTTCTATATAAGTCACTTTTAGTCATCATAACATATCTACTAGTTTATTAATCATTAATTTTTATTAATAAATTTAATTAATCATCTTTAGTTATTTTTAATAACATTTTCTTTATTTATAAGATATGAATTCAAATTAATTTTACTTAAAAAGAATAAAACTCAATACCAATCCGACCAACCATCCAGTTTAGTGATAATTCATTTAGAATATCTTATATTTTATTTTAATATTTTAGAAGATAGAATAGAATTTAAAATACTTCTAATGTTGACTTTGGAATTTTATCTAATTTGTTTATTTAATCTTTTAAAATCACAATATTGATAGTAAATATTCAAAATTAATTGTCAATTATGTCAACTGTGTTAAAATTAATTTGTTAGTAGAAACGATTGAAACTTATTATCTCTCTCCTCCTTTTCTCTTAACTCCTAAGCTAACCTTATATAACTTCATATGGAAAAAATATCTTACAAGTTAATTTGTATTAAAGCAAACTCAAATATAATACATGCTTTTTTTTGGTTATATGTTATTGGTACGAACTATTTAATAGTTTTGTTGATGATTAATCAATATAATACATATTTATCTACTAGAAGAATAAAAATTCATATTTTAAAATAAGAGGAGAAGAAAATATAAGTTAAGTATATTTTAAGAGAGAAAAATGCAATTTAGTTTTATTTTTATTATACAAATCAGAGGACGATTTTAAGTTTTATATAGTTTGTTTAGACTTATTGTATTATATGCACTCTTAAAACATGTATTTGATTAGGTTTATAACTTATAAGCATGGCTAATATATAACTCTTTTGTAAGTTTTATTTTTAATTTAATTCAATAAAATAGACGATAAATTTTATTAAGCCAACGCTTGATTAAACATATGATTATATGATTTGAGTCGGAAGCACCACGAGTCTGGTATAAGGTAATGAGAACAAAGAGCACATAATTGGACTTCCAAGTTGACATTTGTTTTCGAAGACTTGGCCGACTCCTTGAAAAAATGTGTAGCAAACTAGCAATACATAATTGTTTTCTTAGAATTATTATTCTATATACAATTCGGGAAGCAGACTTTCTATACTTTATATACAAATTGTGAATGCAGTGACCAATTTAAACTTTGCAAGAGGGACCTATAATATAGTAGTGATGGAAACTTCTGTTATTCAATTATGAGTTTAGTAGTGAAAATTTTGATCTATAAAGGCTGTTCCCTCGTTGACTTAAGCTAATATAAATTTCTTCAAGTGAAGAAAGAGCCTTATTCAAGTGTGTGTGAGGAAATAAAAAAAAAAAGAAGAGATGGGAAGAGCTCCTTGTTGTGACAAGGCCAATGTAAAGAAAGGGCCATGGAGTCCTGAAGAAGATGAAAAGCTAAGAGAGTACATAGAGAAAAATGGAACTGGAGGGAACTGGATTGCTCTCCCACAAAAAGCTGGTAACTTTTTCTTTCTACCCTTTTTCTCAAGTTGATTGTTTTAGTCTTTGAACTGTGAAGTTATGAAGAAATGAAGCATAAGGTTTTAAAACGGTCAGCGACTGCGATTTCGGCCAAACATTAAGATTTTTGGTGTGTTCACAAGATCACAACTGCAAACTGCAATTGTAGTTCGTATCAGTCACATTTGTCCACAGTTTCAAGTAGTGATATCATCGAACGCAATGAAATCGCAGCTGTGATTGCAATTTAAAACCTTTAATTACTCTTTTTAAGCTAATGAGAGTAATTATAATATGTTGACATGCAGGGCTCTTACCTGTTAAGCTTTTTCTTCTATCTTGTGTTCCTGATGGCTTCTGTTAATTTGTCTCAAACAGGTTTGAAAAGATGTGGGAAGAGTTGTAGACTCAGATGGCTTAATTATCTCAGACCAAACCTTAAGCATGGGGAGTTTTCTGAAGATGAAGACAGAATAATCTGCACTCTCTATGCTAGCATTGGAAGCAGGTATTCTTCATTTCACTTAATTTCCACTGTTTTCTCTAACCAATATACTTTAGATACTAAATGATGAAAGATCATGTATCTAAGAATTTGTTTTCACATCTTGGGAATTAAATTGTCAAAGTAGATATGATATTTGATACATGTACTTTTAGATCTGCTACATGTTTCTTATTTGGGAACTCATTGTGACAAGTGTAGGTGGTCAATAATAGCATCTCAGTTGCCAGGAAGGACAGACAATGATATCAAGAACTATTGGAACACCAAGCTCAAGAAAAAAATGATGGGAATGAACCCTTCAGCACTGAAGAAACCACACCAAGTTAACCTTTCACCCATGCTTCAAAACTCAACACCATCATCATCTTTCAAAAACAACCACAACTCTTATTTCCAGCCCCATTTGCCCTTCACAGGCTCTGAGTCCATTTCATATTCAAGTCTTCCGAGTGACAATTATTCCACTTTTGAGAGCCTTCAGAATTACCAAGTTAGTAGTGTCTTTATGGAAACAAGTTGCAGCTCTTCTTCAGATGGAAGCTGCAACAACAATCAGATCAATCATGTCAAGGAAGCAGAACTTGGATATGTTGGTGATGGAACTTTTGGTGACCAGATAATAGGTCGTCTAAGTTACCTCAATAGTGGGGTGGAAGATCAAGATACCCTAAAGTTGGTGCCCTCCAATGCTGGTAGGGTTAGTGGGGTGACAGATGAAGAAACTAGATTATGGGGAGAAAGTCCATTAGAGTATGGTCTAGAAGAAATTAAACAGCTAATAAGCAATAGTAGTTGCAACAACTTTATGCTTGATGACAGCAAGACTGGGGAAATGGTCATGTACTACTGATGCTGATGCTGACTTGTTAAAATCAAGAACATTTGAAGGGCATGGGTTGAAGTTAGAACAGTTTCAGATTTGATTTGGTGGACTTGGAGTGTTGTGGGGGGAAAGGTAGTGTTTTAATTGGTCCACTTACTTTTTTTACAGTACATGTTGGAAGTTTCAGTTGTATTGTATCATTTACTTGGTGCAGGTATTATTAACCCCACCATAATAACATAACCATGGTGGATGTGTCCAAAAACAAATGAATCAGAAAGGAAATGAGGAAGCCTTGTAAAGTAGAGCACCTCTGAATCCTTCTTCCACCAGGTTTAGAAAGAGGATTGCAGCAGCAATCCACTACTATTATTTAAATACTTTATTATGTAACAGTTTTGCTTCCAATCATGCACCTAAAAGCACCTTTAATTTTGCTTAACGATTATGGTTTTATTATTGTTTCCCCAATGTAGATCGTACACGTATCTATTTCCTCCATACAAATTTTATTTCACTTAGTTAATTTGTCAAACTATAATTGTTGAGTTATTTGTTAGTTAATGTCATGCAATTTGAGTGATTTACATGTGATTTTATATTTTTGTACAATAAATTAAAAGACTAATAACACTTATCATATATGATTGTTGTTAATCTAAGAAAATTTTGTATATAGAAAAAATGGAATACAAATTATTCTGATAAATAAATTATTTTTCCACAAATAAACGTAAAAAGATGATTAGTTTTAAATTGAAATCTCATTTTTATCATTGTACTTTAATTTTATTTTTTGTTTTTCCAAATTATATTTTAACTTTTGTTTAACTTTTATACATGAACAAAAAAAATTAAAATTTTCAAATTAAGGTTAAACCAAAATTTAAATGATGATTAGTTTTAAATTGAAAGGGTCTCTGGATAATATGTGGTCTCATCAAAAGAAGAAATTTACATACAACTCAATAATTTTTTTTCAACTCAATTTATCAAATAATTGGATGCACCATTCCGCTATTGTCGATATAAAAGACAGAATAAAAATTGTGCACCTTCGTTTTCCATTATTGTTTATTGAGATATATTTTATATTAAAAAAATAAGTTCAATATGAAATGCTTCGTATGAGCAGTGTAGGAAGAAGCACATACATGCAACACAAAAGAAAGGGAAGCAGAAAGCATTCAAGATGATTGCAAATAATTTTAAATTTACATTATTAAAGAATTTTATTGATATGATATTTTTTTCATAAAGTAATTAAGTTTATAACATTGTATAGAATTTACAAATGAATTAATGTTTTGTCTCAATCTTTGATATAATATATTTAAAAAAAAAGTGAATTTTGATTATAAATAAAACTATATATTACCATCAAGCGCATGGGTCAACTACTATAAAATTGTTCCTGCTTAATCAAAGATTCAAGTTTAAGTCCAGGGTATACAATTGTGCTAATTAATACATGAAAGAAGAATTTATCACCTATAGTAATTCTATAAGGTTTGATCAAAATTGTCTTTATAGGAAGATACATATATATGGTCTAAAAAAAATTCATTGTGATATTAATGAGTCGAGTATGATTTTCTTTCATGAAAGAAAATCAAATAAAGCTCAATTTTAGTGTTGAATTTGTGAGACCCTATCGCAATAGTCTCTGAAATTAAAAAAAATATTAAATAAATTATTGGAATTTGTTAGTCACATTAATCCTTGTTGCTAGTTTTGTTCGGAATTATTTTTAATTTCATGAATATATTTGATATTTTTTCTAATTTCAGTGGCTATTATGATAATGTCTTATAAATTTAAGGACTAAAATGAGTGTTAATAACATATTCTTTATAATATATATATATATATATATATATATATATATATATATATATATATATATATATTAAAATTCATTAAAAGTTATAAAATAAAGAAATAAATTCTTAAATGAAAAGTTTGACCTACCAAATCATGTAATTTTTAATAAATCTTGATCAATAGTATATTGAAAAGTGTATTGGTAACATTTTTTCAGCAAGTAAAATTGGGTTTACTAATAAAAAAATTCATTCAACGGTTATTAAATGAGGCGAGTCCTTATCTAAATCTTTTTTAGTAGTCCTATCTAAATCAAATCTTTTGGATTGGTTTTTGAAATTAATTTATAACTGGCCCTGCAAAACAATATAATAAGAAAATCACTGGGTCGTAGCCATGCAAAACTTGCTTATAAAATGATCAATGATGGAAGAATTCAAAATTAAACTAATTCAGACAAAACAAAAGGGTCAAGTAAAGTAATCTATAGTAGACTAATTGGAAAAGGAAAAAGATTGGATTGATTTTAAATTTAAATGCAAAACTAATCTAATTTATATCAAATTGCAATCTAATATATTAAAAATCACATATACTTCAGAATTTTTATATTATTTGTATTTATTTAAGATTTTTTCCATTATATGTCAAGCTATTTTTTCTATTGATTGTGATATATATTGTAAAATTGACATAATTGAAACTATCGTTGATTAACTGACTTAAAATTACTTTAATTTAATAAAGTCTCATGTTTAATTTTTGAATAAGTAACTGTATTTTTAAAAGAATTTTCCTATTTATATAAATCTAATTCGTGCATGATTATCTCTCTCTCATAAAAGTATAATTTATATAAAAAAAATTGACATAATTAAAGCATGACCATTATAGAATTTCGAATTAAGACATATTTACGAGGAAATTAAAACATGCTCTTTGTCTTGACAGAACTTCTCAACTTCATAATAATTAAGTTAGGTTGCAAGTATGCAGCATAATCCTTTGTTTGATATATTCCTCAATTATTTACGGTTAGATTATCAGTTTAAGACACACACATTATCCTCATTTAAATATTTTTAAAAGACCCTCGGGTTAGGAAACGCAAACAATATAGTCCATAAATATTTAATTGAAAGTGAGACAATAATAAACAAATCCAACGAGGAGGACAAAGATATAAAAGATAGTATTTAATTAAAGCATGCATTACGTGATGCATCTAAGAAAGAATCATTATATGGTAGATTAGCCAAGAGGCTCCAGAAATATATGACCATAAGATAATGGTGCCTTGATTAAGTCATTGGTTGGTGGCTTCTATATACTCATTTGTTTAGAATAAAATATACTATTATCTATTAGTTTAATTTTCCAAGGAAATAACTGATGGAAAAGTTGAAGCCAAAAACATGCATTGACCTCTTTACCATTTTGTTTGCATTCCCACGAGATTAGACCAACAACATTTGCCAGCAACTTGTATCATATATAATAGACATGAAAAATACAGCCAAATGCCGTAAGTCTCTTAACTCATAAAGGTGAAACGTGTTCATTATTCTACAAACAAATAATGCAAGTGAATGCACAAATGTCAAAAAAACACTGTTTACTCCCTAGAAAATCCCGTTTGACTGAGATCTTTTATGAAATTAGTTTTAACAGTTTCAGCTCTCTTAAAAAATATATAATAATTATTATCATCTTCCTTATTACAATTATATTTATTCTCATAATTATTTTCATCATTATCATTTTTATTATTATCAACATTATAATTATTATTGTCATTCTCACTACCATAATCATTATTATTATTACAATCACTTCACATACTTCAATTACAATTATCTTATTATCGTTTCACTATTATCAAAGTCAATTATTTCTATTACCACCATGATGATCTCATCATCATTGTTTTGATCATCAAAACACTATTTTTACTATACTTCTCTCTCTTATTATCATAATCTTTTCTTTTTGTTATAAATCACAAAAAATAATTTGTTTAAGTCAAATCTGATTCTATTATGATTAACGAAATTCTTATTTCAATTATTTAATATAATTATATATTCAAGATTAATAGTTAAATTAAAATAATTTCACATCCGTTATATTCACACTTTATAAAACTTAAATTAATAATAAAAAATAAAAACCACAAAAATTTGAAACTAATAAACTTTATAAAACTAAAAGATAATTTTACTTTTCAAATAGGGCCTATAGTCAAAGGAGATAGCATTTTCTTTTGCCGACAGAATGAAAGGCGAGAAGAAGGACAACAATGCTACGGCCTGCATGAGCATAAAGAGATATAAAAATAAACAATGAATAATGTTTTATGAAACACTAAATATGTCCAGCATTTGTTAAATGTAAGAATTTTTTTTAAGTGCATGATCCATCAGATGTAAATCCAATTGTCAAGATCAGAGGTAGAGGCAGCACCTTTGCAGAGGATCCAAATACAAATCACATAAGGATAACCATGATAACTATAAGGCGTCCAAAAGGTAAGTCATGAAAGTCTTTTATGTGATTATTTGAGCCATTCCCCCCTCCCCTGTTTTTTAGATTAAACAAATAATTGTAAGAAAATTAATTTTAAAATTCAATGACAAATAAATTTTAAATACAATTTAAATAATTGATATTTTTGAATAAAAACTAAATTACAGAAATAATTTTGTCCGAAAGCTAATTCATGAAATTGTTGATATCAACTTGACCAAGTATTAGAATAAATTTCATCTTGAGTGCCTGAGTGGATTATAATTGAAAATAAGATTTAAAGATAAAAACCTAGACAGTACATTAATAGTGAAGAATTGAGATTATAAAGTTATCATCGTAATGACCGGTAGAAGTTATTAGGAATACTTACCAAAAGTTACTTGTTTGCCTATAAATATTACTGATATCATTTTGTGTAATGTAATAAAATTAAAAATTCATCCGTTAACACTATAAATGAAGTTTGTATCAAGTTCCTTAGAAATGTGTCACTGATATTTTCCATAAAATATTGTAAAGATAATATTACATGTTAGTACGTAATAAATATCACTATAAGGATTTAGGTTTACTATTTTTTTAGTTCATAACATTTTTTATTTCTGTTTTTATTTTTAATCTAAATTTTGACATGTTAATTTTTTTTCCATCATTTTTAATTTTTGTCATCAAGTAATATCATTAATTAATTATGTAACAACCACATTAGCAACCCAATGATTTACAACATCATCAAGAAATTTGACAAAATAATCACATGTAATGTTTTGAATAAATTATTTTATTAATTCTTAATTAGCTAGTATGATATAATCAATTGTTCTGAATAGATAATAAATTAAAAATATAAATTTATCTAAACAAATTCACATAATTATCACGTCAAATTTTTTGATGATAAGACAAGTCATTAGACTGTAATATATCGTTGTTACATCACAAGTCAATGAAGATATAAGTTTGATTCAATAATTGAATAAATAATGAAGAAAAAAAAAAGAAGAGAGATGTCGTGAATTTAAATCCTTTCAACTAATTTTTTTTAAAAATTAATAAACTAATATTTCTTGGTAACAAAATCATCCCTTAACATTATCACGTGAATATAGAAACTAAAATGGGTAACAAAGGAAAAAGAAAAAATTGAAGGACTTTGATCAAAGAAATAGTAAATCCTATGAATTTAATTACAGTACTTTACTACTTTAGTCCTCGTATAATGTTATAACACTAGTCACTAAAACTAAGAAAATTCCATACAAAGTATTTGAAAGTATAAATTGTACTAGGACCAAAATATGTGATTTAAGTAATAATAGATCAAAATTACACTAAGTAATCGGGTTTTAGAACTTAAGTAAAAATACTAAAAATTTCATAAATATATTTTTTAAAAATAATTTTAAAGACTGATGTGACAATCCATTATACCTTCAGGACCAAGACAGTGCTTTACTTGATTTATTCATTAAGAAACCACCGGCCATATGGAAAGTCAAACTTGAATCCTATTGTGGCATTATCAAAATTGAAAAATCAGTTAGGCACGGCCCGTCAGACCTTAAAAAAAAGTCCCATCCAAACACTCTTGCCAATGAAGGTTATCTCAATGGGTAATAACGAATGCTATCGAGAAAAATGTTTATGTACGATTTGCATAAATAAATAGTTTACTTGCTTGCTGGGGTAGATTTTTTTTGAGAAAATAATTACTGTCATTTGCGAATCTTTTAAGAGTATATTTTAAGATTTTTTTTTTTTTAAAAGAACTGAACTAAGTATGGTACTTCATAACAATACTATATTTGGTTTTTTACTTGAAAATTTAAAACTGTAATTTATACAGTATAAAATATTACAAGAAATATTTTTTTTCAAGCTTTTCATGCATAAGTCATAAACATATCAATATAAGTTGGCTATAGTCTTAAAATAGACAAAATCCTCTCCCTGAAGACCTACACCGTCTTTTACATTACAAAATGTGACAGAATTAATTTTTGAAATGTAGGTAGAAATTTAATTAATCAACTTAATTTGATTCGAATAGACAATCATTAATTCTAATTATAATAGAATGATGAAAGGTTAATGCGGATCAATATTGGTTTTATAATCTTCAATATGTAAAAGAGTTTTATTTTCTTATTTGAATTTCCTCTTCTCTACTTGTGGACCCCTCATCAAGTTATAATATCGCTAATGATGTTTACACACAATTAACCTTTCATGAACATGACATATACGTCCTTATCCATAATTTTATATTGGTTAGATCATTTCAATATTTTGATTAATAAAATAATGACCCTAATTCATATATATATATATATATATATATATGACCCAAAATTACTAACCATATAAAGATGAATGAAGTAAATCTTATATCTCTCAACAAAATCTTTTACATATGCACAATTTCTATAAGAAAGTCGTTTTCTTGCATGCAAATCTTCTGTAATAATTAAAGGCCAACGGAGTTTATGGGTTGAATAAAAGAGGCGAAAATGAACCCTCCTAAGCAATAGTATAATCACATTCTAGCAGTTGCTTCCTGCTCCTCCAATGTTCCTGCACCACTTTTAAGCTTCTGGAATATAAAATTACATTCTGAAAAGATTTATTTGAAATGTAAAAAATTACCTTAGGGAAAGACCTTTTTGGAATGGAACTTTACATTCCAAAATAGGTGCAAGCAGTGGGAAAAGAATCTGTTTGTCTACGGTCCATTAAGTCTATCTGAAAAATTTAATCTAATTTATCCTATTGTTAAAAAAAAAAGACTCATGAATTAGATTGGATTAAAGGATAACAACACATCTTGTCTTATTTTCAAATTCAATAGACCACTTAATTAACACTTTATAAATTATTAGTATTTTGGTTGGTTCAAATAATGGATTTAGTCAAACTTAACTCAAGCTGATTTAAAAATAAGTTTGGGAATGGATGGAAATTTTTTGAAGTGATCATAAAAAGTATTGATAGATGGATTAGATGATTTTTATTAAATGAATCATAGACAGATTGATTTTTTGTACTGTAACTTTAATGAATCATAAATAGATTAATGGATTATTTTAAAACTATTTATTATAATTAAAAAAATTATTCAATTCATCCATTTGACAGGCCTAACAGAAGAAAGAAAACGAAAATCTCACATTATTAAGAGAAGAATTAAAGCGCTTCTCTCCTTTCCAACAGCTTAAGCATTTAGTTCTATAATTCCATTTGAATTGGTTGTTGATTGCCATGGTTTTCGTACTCTTCAAACCCATTGGACTTTTCACTTATGGGAAAATTCCAAGTTCAATGTTGAGAATGCAAGAACTAACTGTTCATTGTGCCTCAATGAACGGACAATTGGATACAGTCATGACATTAGTTTATTGTACAAGTATAGAGATACAATGACATTAATTTTTTTATGTGCATATACAGAGAGATACAATTTTATGTACAGAGTGCAGAAAGAATGGTTAGGGGAGGGGAGACCTAAAATATGTATTTACAGAAAGTCCCATTGCCAATAAACCTTCTCTACAATCCCTCCACCACTTTTAACAGCCAGGTGAAGCGTCTCAGAAGCTGGAGGAACCCCCCATAACAATGGCACTGCAACAGTCATGGTTAGCTTTTCATGTAAATCACCTTTGCTTGCCTTCTCCGCGGCAATGATCTGACATATAAGATTGGTTCTAGTATTCAGAAAATTTGGGTCGACACATGATATTAGAAGAAAAAATCTGGATAATGTGACACATCAATGGGAAAGTTTCCAAGTAAATGTTTCCACGTCTATGCATTTCAGATCACCATACATGACCCCTCAATAGGTGGTATCAACCAACCTAACTAACTTCTGGCATTTTCCAGGCATGAATTACCCATAAAAATTCTAGTTACCCATTAATATCTAAGTAAATAGAACCAAGGGAAAATGGGCAGAACACAATTTTCAATGACAAGCCCCAAGTCTAAATCCTGTTAATGATTGTTATTGGTAGGAGAATGGTCTTCCAATTCAAGATTCTATATTTGTGTAATTTATTCTTTCACTTCAACAAGATGCTAAGGATTGAAAGTTGATCTGAAAAGAATTGGTATATTTAAAGACAAAATATGCTAGGTAGAAATTTGTCAGAAAACAGAAAAGGACAATAAGTATGCAGAGCCGTTGGCTAGCTTGTGTATATGAGCAAAAATGTATTAATGTGGCACTGCAAAGATCTAGGGTGCATTTGAGTAAACAACTTAATTAAGCTATTATTCAGTAAGTCCTTATCACCCAAGTTAGTCATAATTTTGTCCATAAAAAATATTAAAATAAGTTGGAAAGAATTTATTTTGATTAGTTTACTAAGAAGGTTACTGAGTTAAGTTAAAAAGTGTAAGCTATTTTTGTAGGCTCAAATAACTAAGTTCAAAAGCTCTACCAAATACCTCCATAGAGGTAAATCAAATGGTGCAGACCAGTGAGGGTTTTTTATCCTTAATTTTAGTATAGCATTATTCTTTAGAGATTATCCTCTGACAAAGCAGTTTCATAAGCAGAACATCTCATGAAATTTTAACATTGGCTTTTGCAATTTTGACTAAACTTTCTTCAACATATAGTAAGAACCAGAGCACAATAGCTTTATTGAAAGAAAAAGTATAGCCTACCTCCCCACCGTGCTCTAAAACAGTGTCTTCCACCACATCACTAAGCATCTCAATTGAACGGCAGAAACCAAAAATACAAAGTCTCCTGCCCATATCAAGTCCCTAGAAAGAGGGCAATTCATATTTATGAGATGGCAAATGATAAGTAATACTCTCATGTAGGAGGTTTAGTTAAAAGACTGAGTACTTACATTAGTAGCAGCAATATCAAAGAGTGCACCCAGACAAAGGCCTTGATTGGGATTCATGTAATTACTCTCCTGAAACCGTTGAAATTTTTTAGCAGTTTTGGATTTCCCGTGCTTCTTCTGTAAAGCATAACAATATGATTAGCCAATCCCAGAAAAAATCACATCAGACATTAAAATGGATTATAAACCAGAGGAAGCATGGATCAAAGATAAAAAGGATACAAAAAGTGCACGGTGTATTTGCTGTCTTGGGCTTAAAAGCCGATTCTATGATGCCAAGTATTCCACATGAGAGACCAAGATACTTTTTAACATGAGGAGTAAAAGGGCAAAGAGTCTAAGTCTGTTACAATATGCAACATACCACAAGTAGCATGCACCAAATGAAAACCTTATAATCATGATAAGAAGCATGTTAGAGTTTCACTTTCACCTACAGCAGTTTAAACTTTTAAGGTTAGTTGATTTCTTGACATGGTATCAAAGCCCCTTCAATAATAAGGTCCTCCCCCTCTTCTAATGGAACTAAATTGTCAACATAAGTTTTGGGTGGACAGGTGCTTTGTTTGTTTAAACTCCAAAGAGCTTTTGTGTGAAATTTGAAAAGACGAGTTATAGTTATCACTTATCAATAAAAATCACTGTTGAACCTTCTTCAAATAAATCAACATTTTGGAGCCAAATACACATGAACTAAACATAACCGGCAGAACATTTAAATTCCATCTACATTTTAAATGTTAACTTGTAAACTGAAAGCAATATGAAAAAAATTCATGATAAAATCATACATCTGAAGAGCTGACACGGCGAGGAACCATGGAGCCTCCAATCTGGATCAATCCATCAGCAGTGAACAACGTAATTCTCTCCTCAGGAATCCATTGAATTTCTGAGAAGTCACAAACATAAAGGGAAGCAACTCAGAATATAAACAAGTGAAAACACGATGGATTAAATAATTTCCGAGCCTTGACATGAATCAAGTCCAAATTTGCCTTAAAATCATCTCAACTAACGATCAAATAAGAAAGAATAAGCTTCAAATCATAAAAGTATCTAATCCACACTCTCAAAAAAATCCTAATCTAAACAACAAGAAAGGCAACGGTTTATTACTTTAAATAATACGTGTGTGTTAGGACGAGCATTTGCAACAATTAATTTTGAATGAAACTGATTTTGGTTACAAAATTGTTTCAATGTTTTATCCTAAAAAAAGTTAGTAGCAAAATTCAATATAGAAATTTTAATCCAACTCAAAAGCTCTCAAAATTGCCTCAACCTGGAAGCAAACACGCGAACATTTTCCTAAAATCACGTTAACTAGTATTTCAACATAATTTGTGGATCATTTAACGTGAACCCAAACACGCAAGTCTATTTGAACACAATAAACACAGAAACAATCCCAATCGCGATGGTTAAACTCGAAGCATTGAAAAGGAACTCCAATTTTTTTTAATTCCACGTGGTGCACAACCAGAAGCGTTGGAAAATCGGAAAAAAAAAAGAAGAAGAAAAAGGAAGAGCGTACCGTTGTTGTCGGAATCGGACCAAGGGAAAAAACCGAAAGAATCGTCGCCGGAGAAGTTGCCGGAGGGGGAGGCTTTGGGAGCGAAATGGAGAAGACACGTGTGAGAACTAGAAGGAGGAGGGAAATGGAAGGAGCTGTTGTTGAAGAAGGTCTTGGAAGGAGAACGGGACGGAGCGAAAGAGAATCTGAATGTGGAGAAGCATAGTGCAGCAGAGGTTTCCGCCATTGTAACGGAACAGAACAGAACGGAACGGAACGGAGTTAGTTAACCACAACACGCTACGTGAGCGACTTTTTTTTTTTTATTATCAAAATCGGTTTTGATTATTCATTCATTCATTGAACTACTCACCGCGCGTTCGTTCGGACACCCTCCCTCTTTGTCGCGCATTTGCTAGCGCTGAGGATTCTTTATTTATTTATTATTGCTTAGAGTGTGGTGCTTTTTTTTTTTTTTTTTTTTTCTGGCTGAGAACTTCACATGGATATCCCACACACGTTCCTATTTTTATTATTTTTTTTATAAAAAGAGATCAAATGAGACAAAAGACTTCCATTAAAATTGATTCTAAAACCAGTCTTAGTTACCAGACCTCCTCGGTTTTCCTCAGGAGTCAACATAATAGTAAACTTCAAAATTGGGTGAATTGAAGTAGATAAATAAAAGACATGTAAAAAAAGTAATAAATATAATAAATAATTGAAATGCTTTTAAATTTTTTTGACAAGATTAAGTTATTGCTAAAAAATTGAAAATTATTTTTCCCTCGTCACTTTAATTTTTTTTTTTTGCCACCTTGAATCATGGGATTCAGTGCCATTGCGCCTCCCTACTCTCTATTTGGATCCTGCTCCTAATACCTGTAAACTATATGAGGGACAAATTTAATCATTTAATCCTGATCGATTATGAAAAATTCACTATATTACATGTTGTCATAGTTAACCATCATGTGATTCTCGTAAGTATAAACTTAAATATGAATCTTGTGTCTACTCCACAATTTACAATATACCATCACAAATGTAATTCGCAACAAAAAAACATACTGCTATATCATATATAACATGGTAAAGATAAACTTTTTTAATGTTATAAAGCAATAATAAGTGTGAATCATATTAGTAATATAATGCCTAATATTTCAATGCCATATACCCTAAAAAATGTGAAATACTACTACTTTGTGGTCAATATTCTAACTAATAGTGAGCCATAATAAAAACATTTATATTGTTACCGTCTCAAACAGACGGCTAAACGATCAGGTGGAATTTTTTTTCTAACTTAATAAATAAGGATAAAATTTAAGTTAATACTAAAAAAAGTCATAAATATCTTATGACTTCTCAAAACAAAAACAAAATCGTAAACTTTTTTATGATTTTTTTTCTACTAAAGTCATAAAAAAAATTTATAGCATCTATTTTTTTAAAAATATAACTTTGAAGTATTTTAATTTTTTATATTTTTATTCTAAAAGTGGTAAATAATTTTTTTAATTAATTATTAATGAATTTAGTTTGTTTTCATTTTTAGTTTTATTTAATATTTTTTATATTTTTATATATTATTTTATTTAATATTTTCTATCACAATCATGGGTGATTGGACCGTTCAGAATCATGGGCTTTAAATAATTATAAGGATAGTAATTTGGTGATCCATTGTCCCTAAACTTTTGAAACTTGGATCGTTTAAGTGTTAGAATTAACTCCTGACCCCAAAAGAAACGTTTTAGAATTAATTACAATATTTAAAATAAAATGTCATATATAAAATAATTCTTGAATTTTTTTCATTAAAATAAATTTTATTAAAAATTATATATACCAAAATTCAAGTTTTTCTTTTAATTAAATGGAAGACTCATCATTAAAATGAACTTAAGCCCACTAGAAAGAAAGAGGAGATGAATAGTTTGAATTCACCCAAAAAAAAAATGATAAAAAGCTTACCTCATGTCATATATATATATATATATATATATATATATATATATATATATATATATATATATGTCAACTGAGCTATATCCAACGATAGTAAACTTTTGTACCAAAAATAAAAAGACACTAAATTCAATAGCCAATTCCTTTATTTGAAAGATTCCAACCATGGGACTTAACTTATTTCCTCCGCTTCATATACAAACGCCTTAGACAAAAAGGAAAAAGAGCACAAATTCTATGCGTTAAGGTGGTGGTGGTGGCTTCATGGTCTATGAGCTGGTTTCATGAACCAAAAGGAAATAATATTCCATCATGCAAGACAGATTGAGAGGAAAAAAAAAAAAAAAAAAGGGAATTGTACGTTCTGATGTGTAGTGAGGCGAATAATTATGATCCCCAAAACAAAAAAGGCTGGTGCAATGTCGGAGAACCATATATGCATTGAAAGCAAAAGTGATAGAGAAGGCACATATAACATGCTCTTTGCAATTCTGACTTGCGTTTGGAAGCACCCTCTTCTTTAGCAAGCACGCTATCATTCCCTAACAATATGCTGATCATGAACTCTCTCACCATTATGTTGCATTCAGGATTTTTTTTTATCCACCACATGTATCTTTCAAGAAATACAGTGCTTGAGTTAGATAGAATCATTATGATGATTGGATGATAAAATTCTCCCTCTAAGTATTTAATGCAGGTGTATATCAGAATTTGAACTCAAAATTACTTATTAAGTTGAAATAGCCTATGTCAGTTGATTACATTCAACAACATGTATATATGAACACCTGTGCATGGCAGAATAAGAACACCAAAATAACAACATACGAGAACATACAGATATGTCTTGGTAGCCATCTGGGAAAAATGCTGAATAACCCTTGTCTTTTAGCTGGCTATCTCTTTGTTTACGCTGCCTGTCCAATACATGCATGTAGACAAGACCACAAGCTTCTACATTTGTTTCCCCTTTTTCTTTCTTTTTGGTCCTTTTTTCTCTCCATTGCTTCGGCAAGTTCAGGAATATATATCATCATATCTTCTCAGTCAGCCTATAGAGACACATTAAGAAGCTATGTTGTAACTCTAGACTTCTATGCATGACTGCATGTTAATTTGTAAAGTACATATATTGGTATGAGATGAAAAAAAGTGAAAATGTCTTTCTTTTATATCCAAGTCTCCATTTGCATTATTTGTCTAACAGTGTGTTTGAAACAACTTCATAATGAAAAAAATCAATTTAACTTTTCATGCTTGAGTCAAAGCAACAAATAATTGTTTATGTTTTTTCATAGTATTACCATAATTTTGTTGACGTAAAATTGATTTTGTGTTATCTAAACGTAATATAAAAATGATATAATAATTAATTTTTGTTAAGAATTGAATTTATATACTATTTAAATAATTTAACCTTAACTTTAATATATTAATTCAATGTGTCTAATCACTTGATTCGTTTATAAATTTAGTCCTTTCTATCGAAAAAATAGAAATTTTGGGCCCGGAAGATTTTGTTCATGAAGCAATGATTTTGAATCTTATGATCATATAATTTAATTGCAGTATTTTCTCTTAAGCTTGATTAATTCAAGTTTTGGGCTGTCAACGAATTGTGCTTAAGTGAAATCCTTTTCTTTGTCATAGCCCGCCGTATCAGAGATATCTGTAGTGCTTACCCACCCATAATCACGGGTGTCCATTAACCTAGAGGATCAACCCTTTGAGTTAATTATATTTTTTAATTTTACAAAATATAATTAATTTTATTTTTTTAATTTAAGAAAAATACATTAGTTAAAAAAATGAAAACAAAAAGGGTCAGAATTCAGGCTTTGAACACCCAAATTCTTACATGTAATATATAAAAGTTTTAGAGGGGTGGTGTGAATTCGGGTATGGGGATCTGAATTCACACCCCGCACAATAAATGTTGCTAGTTGGGTAAACTATTTCCAAATGTGGCTATATGGAAAATTTTATTTTGTATTTTTTCTAAATAGGTAAAAACATTTACATATCCAATACTACTATCATTTATGCCTTCTGCGCGCAAAACCAACTACATATTCTTTTCTTCTTTTGATAGCCCTCCTTTTATGGGTAACAAGACCCGTGAAATCATATTCCTTTGTCTAGTGTGATTCGTGCATTTTATGCCTCGGAAACATTTTATTGGCTACCTGTAGGTATCTTGTTTATACTTAGGAAAAAGGTGATTAAGGTAAAGAACTAAAGATTAACATAGGATTTGCACAAGTAAAAAAGATTACGGAAATATCATGCTAAAAAAAAGAACTAAATTAAAATAAAAGCATCTGCATATGCATATGTACATGCAACTGAATCGCACAATAACTTTGTTTCAGGCACCCAGCTGAGCAACCTGATCCACTTTGAGAAGTGGGCTCCATGTAGTGATCCCGCAATCAAATTTAGTTAGTTTGCGTGTGATTCTTTAATAAAAATAAAATTAAAATAAGTACTAGCACAACATTTACTCAATCAACCTATAGATCATAGGTAGCACAACTGTTTTATGAGTCAATTTAATTTTTGAATGGAATTGAAGTAAACAACTATTTTAAGTGATTATTTGATTATTAACTGTGAAAGATTGGTCACTAATCTCTATAGTTTATAAGTTTTGCAAAGGAAAAAGCCTCCACAGACAGAAAAATACAGCAAAACTGCATTAAGCCAAAAGAAATAAGTAGAACAAAGAAAATATAGAAAGTGGAATTCAAGTTAATTAAGAATTTAAAAGGAGGAAAGTGAACATAGAGAAAAGAACAAACGAAATAGTGAAACGGACAAAAAGGGAATGGGCCCTTAAGCGTGCTATGGAAGATGCAAAGTAATAATATAGAGGTTCACACATGCATGCATACAAGTGCTAGCATGAACACCTGAATGCCAAAACCAACTGCCACTATTTTTGTTTTTTTAATTAGGCCATGAAACCATATGCCCCAATGGAGCAAATATTTATTCATCATTAAAATGCACAACACCAGCACCGTTTTTGTCATGTAAGTCACTAAAGGTCAAACATGCAATAACCCCCCATTGCATGGTTATCACTCCACCACAATTTTTGGATTAACACACAAGAACCTTTCCATGGGCTTTAATTTCCCTACCTTTGGTCAACTTCAAATTATTTTGTCTCACTGTTGCTGGACTTCTGGTATCTGTATATCAACAAGCTATGTCAAACGTTATACTGCACACCACCAAGTGTAGATCTTAGAAGTGATTCGCGTTGGAGTTTTGAACATATAGTTATGTTAAATACTTGAAAAGAGAATTTTATACGTTCATATTAATTTTATCTGTTAAAATAATGCATGAAATCTCTAGAAAAAAAAAACATTATATGAAACTGATTTTATTATAACATTTCCATTCCCTTCACTTTTAGAATCTCCTTATTCCCCTCCCTGAAGTACTAATTCCTAAACCAAGAAAAGCACCACTAAAGCATTGCCCTTTCTTTGCTTCCAAACACATTTAGTAATATTTCACAGAGGATCCGAGGACTATCAAAATTAGATTAACTGTGAAGATCATTATTTGCAAGATAATCCCCGCCCCTCCTTTCACGCCATTTTTCATCATGAGAGTGTAATCATGCTATAAACATATTTTATTAGAATTAGATACTGCAATTTTATCCAGGATTTTGTAGCTTATAAACTAGGTTTGAGAATATTAAGGCAGTTTGGTTCAGCTTTTTTCTTAAAAGAATCACTTCTTTCTTTAAAAAATAATCATTTTTTTATATAGTTTTCTATGCGTCTGTTTCAGTTTTTCAAACTAGTCAGAAGTTAAAAAAAATAATCTAAAATCTGATTAAAAGTAGAAGCTATATATTTTGAATAGCTTTTTATAAAATCAGTTGTTTCTTTTTTCTAAAAAAAAAATTGTTTTATGATTGTAAACAAACATAATTTAACTTTTTATTTTTTAAAATTATTTAAAAAATAATTATTAAAACTGACCCTAAATCATTGAGTTGGCATCTTAAACATCAATTTAAATCCTATTTATTTTGAAATTTATCAATGAAAGTTAATTAATGGCATATTTTCCTTGTCTAATGAACTTATTGATCACAGTATAGTTGTCAACTTGTCACTGTCAAACAGTACTTTTCCAAAAGGAAGTAACTCAGACCTATATAAATAAATTATTAAAAATAAGGAAGTGGAAACAGATGTCCATATTATTTATCAGCACTTTCCTTTCAATCTTAGAGCAAATATCCACTAGCGTGTTGTTAAGATTAAACAGATCATGTGCATACAATCCAATATTAAACAATTTAAACACTCAATTAAAATGAAACAACTGTACTTAACAGGGCTTAAGATGCCTAAACCATGTGGCTTCAACATTACATTATCTCTTAAATTTAGCTTGTGAAAAGCAAATAGGAAGATATATAGTGGACACCACACCACTTAATAAGTGAGGAAATATAATTAAATATCTTCTTTGGGATTTTAAAAAATATATTTCAATCTGTGTGAGGTTTGCTGCCTTTAAGGATACCTGTTATTTAAAAGGAAGGCCTCTCTTTGATTCTTCTCAGTAGGACTCCACTAGAGTATCTGAAAATACAAATCAAAAGCCTAATCATAAGGAAGTGGACAATTAATATTTTCAATGGAAACAACTGCGGGAGGACAGAACAATTTTATGTACTATTACATTAATTAGTACATATATACTCTTATCATAATTAACCTCGCTGGAAAATGTATTGCTACACCCACTAATTAAAGGGAATTGCTGAGCTAATTAACTATCTAAGAATGATTCGTACTTTGACACGAAGCACATGCACATCCTGACAAATGGAAGAAAATGAAATGGTAATAATGTGAAGAATTTCTTTTCTTACTATGTTTGCTTTGGTTTATATGTGGCAGATATCTAGGATCTGGCCAAACAAAGAAGCTTCGATATATATATATATATAGGTTAAAAAAATCAAATTCTGTGTACACTACACTTTACATTACCCGTTTCTGTGAGCCATTGGTGGTTTATATCTCGAGGCAGCTCACCACAAGCTGGAATTATCCTTTACTTGCTTGATTCAATTAATTGCTTCTTCATAGTGATGATAAAATGAATTTGCATTATGTACCCAAAAAACTGAATTTGCACTACATTATTCTTCAATCTTATATAGGATCATTATATATGTTGGTTAAAATATAATAATAATGTAATTTTGATTAATCATGATAAGAAAATAAGACAAACATGGAAAAGAAAAATATAAAGTTGTGCAATATAATTAAAATATAAAAAGATGATCGTGTTAGCATAAAAGTACTCACAGCGCATAAATTCAACACATCATTCTAATTAAGTAACATCATTCCATCTCATTTTATGTTTAAAAGTACAAATAGAAGTATGTACGAGTAATCACAACAAAGAGTTAAAGACAAGAGAATTGCATGATTAGCATCACTAAATTAAGTACCACTTTTGAGAGAGAAGTATTTGAGTGGATATTTGTTGTATTTGATATTTGTGTTAACTGACCTTTAATCCTATACCCCTATTAGCACGAGAATGGAAAACCCATTATGGACATCACCAATCAGAAACAAACAACCATGATAATTTGCTCCTCTCTTTTTGACTTCTCAATGTCATTATTTCTTTATACCCCAAAATTGGCTGATTATAAGCGAAAAAAAAGAAGAAGCGAATATGAACATTTATTTGACTATTGTCACCCATTAATTTATTCTCCTTTCATTGAATGTTCGACATATCCGGTTTATGATAGCAGTCTCGATTTTTTTTTAAATAGTCATTTTTGTCTTTTAATATGTAATTCATTGATAAATATGTCTTTAAAAGATGAAAATATAAAATTTAGTTGCTAAAAGTGTGAGAAGTGCGATAAATATATCTGATCGTTAAATTTTATCTGTCACCGTTAATAAAATAGTTTACGTAGCACAAAAGGATAAATTTGTCATTGAAATGATTGTTAACGTGGATTGTCAGCATAGAGACATATTTGTCATAATGACTTTTCGTCTTTTCACTCGGCTGACAAATGCGTCCCTGAAAAATGAAAATGCAAAATTTAGTCTTCAAAAATATAAAAAGTGTGACAAATATATTCTAAAATTAATAATAGATTGTGACTAATTATTATTATTATTATATGTTTGTAATTTACTGCTGCTATTCATTTAGCACTTATGTAATATATTTTTTAAATTGTCTTTTAATATATATATATATATATATATATATATATATATATATATATATATATATATATATTATTTTGATTTCCTTGTCAAACCTTAATCTTTTTTGTTAAAAAAAAACTTTATCTTATATCTTATAATTTTATTAAAATAAAATTCTAATAAAATTCTTACTTTTAATCTTTAAAATTATTTCATATCCCAATTTCAACTTAAGTATCCTTACATTTAGATTAAAAATAATATGTTGAGAGTTTTGAGTAAAAAAAAACACAACCAGCTGCAGGACCAAATTTATTTATTTTAAAAAAATTAATCAACTATTTTTTTTTAAAAAGTCTCACAAATTTTAAAGTAGATAAAGCTAAAGTGGAATTATAAGTATTTTTCCTTAATCAATAAAATGTATATATACCTCAAATATGAAATAATTCCTTGGATAAACCTTATGTGTTTCCACTCAAAACAACATTTATTATACATAACATGAATAAAATGAAAACAGTTACTAACAGATAAAAATCCAAATAAATTTAAATAAAAAATACATTAATGTTCAAACTAATACAGAGGTTAACTTAAAAAAACTAATATAGAGATTTATTCTTTGCCTTTGGAACATAGAGTTGTATCTCTCGCTAATTTAAGGGTTACAGCGATAACATTTTATTTGGCGTAATGTGGTAGAGTACATAATAAAGATTAATAATTAATTGTAGAAACAAAAAATTTCAACAAATACAAGGCTTTCATTTTTTTAAATGGTAACTCAACTTTTTTATATCATAAAACTAAAGAAATTTATTTTATTTTGAAAAATAAGTAGTTATATTGATTAATTAAAAAATTAATTAACAATTTGATAGATGGATAAATAGATAGATAATCAAAGTATAAGAGTTCAAATCTTAAGTTGTATTTTACTATTTTTTAAATCCATTTTTTTCTAACTTCTCTCCTATACAATTCATTATTGACGTCCGAATATATTTGTTGCAGTTTTTATACCTTCACGGACTAAGGGTGTGTTTGGTTTTTATTTTCATTTTTTGTTTTCATTTTCTAAAAACTATTTTTATTTTCAAAAGATTAGAATTCTAAAAATATGTTTGGTTTGACTTCTTATTTTCTGCTTTCAAAAAATAAAAAACACTGAAAATGCGTTTTCAAAAGGAAATGTATTTTTAGATTTTCTTAAAATTACATTTCTTGCTACTACGTTTTCATTTTACCCAAAATGAGGTTCCAGGTTTCACAGAAAACACTGAAAATGAGATTTTATTGTTTCCCATTTTTGGTTCGTTTGGAAAAATATTTTTACTGAAAATAAAAACAGAAATTCAATCAAACACATATTTATCACCCTTTTATATTTTCAGTGAAAATGAAAACAAAAAATAACCAAACCAAACGCCCCCTAAATTTTGCATTTTCATTTTTTTGGGACGCATTTATCAGCAGAGTGAGAAGACGAAAAGTCAAAAAATATTACGACAAATATGTTCATATGTTGGCAATCCACGTAAACAATCATTTCAGTGATAAATTTGTCCCTTCGTGTCACGTGAACTATTTTATTAAAATGATCATGTATATTTGTCGCAATTTTTACATGGATTAAATTTTATATTTTCATCTTTTAGGGACACATTTATCAAGATAAAAATGACTATTTAACTTTTTTTTTTTTTAATATCAGTATCAAGTGATTGAATAAATTATACTTCCAATCAGTTAGAAATAACTCTAATCAATTAGAATTAACTCTAATTTATTACTATAGATAAAAAAAAAAGACTCTAAATTAAACGTGTTTTTAAAAGCAATTATTATAAATATAGTAATTTTCAATTATTTATCAATCTATAATTAAATGATAATATAATACTAAATCTTTACACTGCAAATATATTTCAATTAAATTATATCATGAAAGGATTTAAAGCCGTATTCCTCTAAAAAAAAAAAAAGATTCAAAGCCACATTTTACTTTCTTCGTTATGTGATGCTAAGCTATATCTAATCTTTCATTGCAACTTATATATTTTACCCTTGCTTTCAAGTGCTCTACAAATCCAAGGTCGGGGATTTTCATTCTATCTATTAGTGGGCCAAATCATGCAATAATAATTAATTGAAAGTTGTTGGGTGTTATGATATTACCTGCAAGCAAATGTTACACGAAACCTATTCTCATTTATGGTCAAAGTCACTCTCATTGCTAAAAGGATTAGCACTTCAGCGGGAATATTGGATACAGAATGAGCTATTAGTCATTAATTAGGAGTATGTTTAAAAAATAAGCAATCGAAAAATAAAAATTATATTTAATTAGACTGACACTTTTATATTGATTACCTTGTTAGATTAATATAATGGTCGGGTTTGAATCTCAACTTTTTCTTTTCTGGCAGAGGGAGGATTAGTAATCACTACTCAGCACTCTTTCAGTCTTTTCTAAATATATAACCAATAAAATGTTTGCTGAGTAAGTGTGTTTAGCCAGAGTAAATCAAAATGAAGCAAAAAAAAAAAAAAAAATCAAAATGAAGCAACCTTTATATGCCTTAAATTGCTAGATCTCACAGGTCTGCGTTAAATTGCATCGATTTTGAGATGAGAAATTATTTAATTTTATTATTTTGGTTTTATTTTTTGTCATCTAATTCATTTAATTTAAATTCAAATTTAATCTGATCTAATATAATTTATTTTAGTTTGTGTTGAATTGATTTTCGGTTTTTGAAAAAGTGACTATAAATATTAAAATAAATTATAAAAAACGCCAATTATTTCAACGTCAAACATCACATATCATATTTAATTTATAATATAGTTCAAAGTGTACATTCAAATTGTAAGTTTTTTGTTATGAACAAATTGTAAGTTAAAGAGTATGTAATTAGTATACCTTAGTTGACAATACTACTTATTTTTTTTTGGAGAGAATCTCGATTTGATTTCTAATGCAAAATAAAAAATCTTAATTATAATGGTTATTAAAAATTATAAACTAAAGATAATTTTACAATTTCTTAAAATATAAATACATAATAGATAACAAATTCTTAATTCCTATAAGTTCATCAATACATATGTAACTAATTATAGAATAATCTTACATGTAAAACAGAGTTTAATTCGGATTGAATGTTTTTTAAACATGTGATCTCAAATTCAATTCATTCAAATGAAAACAATATCATTTTTTTAAAATTTCTAGTTACTAGATGTTTGATCAAAGCAATATGTATTTGATTTTCTTTAAAAACTTAAATATAATTTTGGTACTCAAATTTGAGTCATTATTATTTTTTCCCCTTAAATTTTAATTTTCTTTTTTAGTCTCTCGAATTCTAAAAATACTTTTGTAGTCTCCCTCCTAGTAAAAAACAATTACCTCAAATTGTACATCCGAACTGCAAAAAAATCAATCATGAAAATTAAAAAGATCATTTTTCAAAATTAAGAAACTAAAATTTAAATTTTAGGTTAAAAAAAACTAGTTTGACCCATCAAGTCTTACCACCAAGGAGTCTAACTCATTTAGTTGAGCATGAAACATAAATTATTGTAAATCACATAGTAATTAGTACTTATTCTCAATTTCTTTATTTATATAAAAAATGTTAAATGTCAATAAAATGCATTAAAGAAACTCCAATAAAATAAAATGTTCAATAGAACGGAAGAGGTGACAAAGTCAACCCGCAAAATCAGTCTATCCCCTAGCTATTGAACAAATTAAATGTATACAATCACAAGAATGCTTACACAAATTCAGGAGATACAAGTTTGTTTGTGAGTGTGTTTTAAGGAAATACATTTTTAAATTAAAAACATATACACAAAATATACACAAATAATTTAAATAAAATGTAAAAATATAAATCAAAACATATATTTAAAATTATAAAATTACGCATAATAATAATATAAAAGATTCAATCACTTTTAGGGGAAAACTTAATTAGTTAATTTAATAGATGGGTTAATAAATAATATGGGTGAACAAAGTGAGATAAAATAAATGATAGTGTGAAGAACAAAAGAAATGAAAGAGAATAGAAAAAGAGTAAAAAAAAATAAGTCCATTTAGTTTAGATTAAAAAGAGTGTAAAAAAATGAAATATTTGAATTAAAGTTATTAGGTGGATAAGACAAGAAAAAACAAAAATTAAGCATTAAGAATTTCTCTTTTAGCCCCATCTAAAAATATATATTTTTTAAACGAAATCATTTTAAATGAATAGGCATATTATGCATGTGGAAAGTAGTTTTTTTTAATAGAAGGCATAGGCATAACAGATTACGGGCTTGCCTTTGCAAAACAACTAATTTTGTTTGACATGCAAAATCGATTAAATGCTCCAACTGACAGATGCGAGGGATCGTTTAAAGGAGGAACTGTTTTGAAATGAAAATATACTCGTGGATTCTACTGGGTATTTCACAAGCTTTCACCTCATTTTTTGCGATGAAAGTACAGTCAGTGGACTCTACCTAATTTTTAAAACTTTCATATGCAATTTAGCTCAAACAAACAACATTAATTAAAAATCCACTTTCACTTACTTTTATTTTCCTTTCATTTTCATTCCTCAACTTTCAATTGAAGCAAACACGTAACAATATAACAGTCAAGAGTGACTTTCTCTGTTTGAATTTACCATATTACTACAGGGGTTATACATTTTCCATTTCCCTATATGTGTGGCTTACCTATCATATGTAGGTTTTTTTTTTTTTACCAAAATAGTATATTTTTCAAATTAATTACCAAAATGGGTAATGTTACGTGTGACAAAATTTGTTGTTCAAGCAGATAGATGTTCAGTTTTTGATGAGGATCATTTGTAATCAAATGAAACAGTTTGTTCCATTAATCTGATACGGATCAAACTATTGAGAGTTTTTTGTTAGGCTTATGTTGTTACGTCTTAGTGATTTGGATCTATAAATAGAGATCATGGGATGTTTATGTAAGTGTAATTAACTATTATTAGTGGGAAAGGGATTAGGATTGTCATGAGAAACATAAACATAAAAGAGGAAAAAATGAGTTCATAGGGAAGAGAAAGAAACATAGTGTGAGGCTTGGATTGTTGCGGAGAGTTCTTATTGAATTAAAGGAGGCAAAACAAAGGAGTTCTCTGTTGTATCTGATTGATTTTGTTTCATAATGGAGTTGCTCCTTCCCGTGAGTGTAGGTCATATTGGTTGAACCACGAAATTGCGTTCTATTATAGTTTTGCGCTTTTGAATTTTATGTTTTCTTGCTTGAATTGTATGTTATGAGTTTATTGGTTTTAGTTTAGTTTTGGACTTTCTTGGTAGTTTTTGTTTCTTTCTTCTTATTGGTATTAGAACCAATAGATAAATTGTCTCTTGAAAGACAATTTCATATATAAAGAAATCAGGCTTCAAAAATGATTTCTCTTTTCTATTTTTATTTTATTTTTAAATTGTGAATAATCATCACAAATTACTTCTTTTGACCGTCACAAAAATGAACAATTTGCTTATTTTATATCTAACGAATTAATTTATAGTTATTTATAAGTAATTTGTGATAATTTTTAGTTGTCATAATTTAAAAAATAAAAATATACAAAAAAGATAAATCATCTTTTAAGACACAATTTATTTATATCTAAAATCGTCTTTTAAAAGATGATTTATTTAATTTCGTAATTTTTTTAAAAATCCATCATATGCACGCAATGGGCAATTCCCATATTAAGAAGAGTATACAGTCTGTAGTGGTTGTGTGTCATATCAATATCACGTCCACGTTATTTGTGATCGTATGGGTCTCAGACGATTTCTTCTCCCACAAAATATTTTCTATTCTACTAACCTGCTGTTATTCTAACTTCCTATTCCTAAGTCCTAACTTTGATTTCAGGCGTCTCTAATTTTTGTTTGATTTGGAGAAAAATAGATGATAAAAAATGCAAGATAATTTTATAAATAGTTTAGTGTAAAAAAATTGAAAGAAGAAAATATTTTTTTATTTTTTCATAACAAAGATGTTTTTTTTTTACTTATTATCAAATGAGTCATGATATATAAATTATCTTCATTTTAAATACCTAATTAATATCTCTTTTATTTTTTATTTTTTTCTATCACATCATAAATTCTACATATCTATATATTTTTCTCCTTTTTTTTTTAAGTGTTGGATAACAAATAGGATAATCATCAAACATTTTCTTTATAATAAACTAGGGAAAAACATACACCCCATGCCTAAAGATAATAGATGGTAATACGTGGTTTTATAAAGGTAATTATAAGAATAAAATAATAATATATGAATGTAATTATAAAAATAAAATAGATATAACAATGTGTACATTAAAATATTGTATTTTCTTTTTTATATATATATATATATAGTTATACATCAAGAGTGGAATGTACTTATAACAACAACAAAAAAATGCATTGCCACTTTCAAATTCTAAGGATAAATTCATTTATTTTGGAGTCCAACTCCTTCTTGAGATGGACATATGCCCTAGGGTGGAGGGCACCGAACAGAGAACAGATCCTCAAAGCCAAGTCTATACGGCAAACGTGGAATCGGAGAAAGAAATCCAACTCTTAACTTTTTTTTCCTCTGTAATCTTAGTTGTATTACTATTTTTTTAAATTGGATTTTCCATTAATTTTTCTCTAATCGTAAGTATCTTTTCCTAAATATTTTCTCGAAAGCTGCTTTATTTAGTTATCCTAGTACATTGATCTAATTATTGACATGATGCTACTGACTTCAATTCTTCTTTAATTCAACTTTAAGGAATTTAAGTATTTAACAGTGTCGAAGTCTCAGATCTCATGTTATTTTTTAGCCTAATTAAAGCCAAAGCGTGATGTAATGTAATACACGATGCTTAATTTTTGAAGCTTAATTATGATTAATTTTTTTAACATTTTTAATTCCACTCTGACTTTAGATAGTTATCTCCCTTAAACAAATAATTTAATTTACCGTCATTTTCAATAAAGAATCAATTTTCGGAGGAATCCCCAGATAAGTCGACGATTGCCTGACAATTTTGTTGAATCGTATACTTTATTTGAAGAAATTAAAAAAAGGACTGTTTTACAAGGTTTTAGTGATGCTGAAGTTTCAGATATGCTAATTGCAGTGAATGACAGTTCAGATTTTAAACCACATTTTAGCAGGTGAAATCAATTTTTTAATACGTTTTCATCATTGCTTCTCAGTTCTCACTATACAGAATTTTTATTTTTAATTTTTTGTTACAAGTATACAGGATTATAAAACAACTTGATTTATTATTAAATATTGTGTTTGATATTTTAATATAACTGTGCTTTAATTTGCTAATTTTGCAAAAACACTTTAAACAGAATAAAAAAAATTAATCTTAATTACTTTAAAAGTTTTACTTAGTTTCTTGACTTTAATAATAGTTACTTGGAAAATCTTAGTTAAAATCACTTCTCTTGAAGTATAAAATCTTGACCTGCATTACATGATAATTACTTTTCTTGCTTTAAAATAAAATTAGAGCTTTATGAAGAATGTAACTTTTTTAAATAAATAAATCATGCTAAATAGTAAAATTTATCTTAAAAGTGAGACATGGATAAATTAGATGTTAAAAAAATAAAAATGAAAATTTAGAAAATGAAAATTTTAAATTTAGTCATAAAAAAATACGATAAATTAATCTTATAGATAATTTAATGACAAATTAATACTTAAACTTTATAACTTAACATTGATCATAAAAAAATCTAATTTAATATCAAATTGATTTTTAAATATTATAATTTAATAATAAAATAGTCTCACAAATTAAATAATAAGACTAATTTATTATATTTTTTATACATTCAAAATATAAATTTATATTTTTTATTTTTTAAAAATCAATTTATCATTCTATCACATCCTCAAAAATAAATTTGACTATTAATTCGTATATAATATAAAATATTTAAACACAATTTATACTACTTAGAGTGTGATCAACTCATAATTTGTTCCTGTTTAAACAATACTCTTAACTCTGAATCATCTTGTTTGCATAACGAGAGTTTCACCTTCATAATAATTAATCAAATCAAACCCAAACAACATTACTTCCTAGTTCCTAGAGATGCTACATGTCTTCTATATCAAAAACACTGTTCATAAGTTTTGTTCAAAGGAATACATTCCCAAATAGAATTTCTGGATTAGGACAAGCAAATTGAGTGGAAGACCGTAAGCAATGGAAATCTACAATCATCACTTATTTAAAAACCAAACAGTTAAAAAATAGTCTTTCTTACCCTGGTTTGAATATGTTCCCAGTCAAAAACCCATCTTCAAGTTTTCACACAGTGTTTTTTGTCGGGCGGAAAACTCTCTCTGTCTCTCTCACTTTCCGAGTTTTCTTTTCTTTACAGAAGAAGCAAACTGAACATTAACCCACTGAAACACCACCTTTTCCCACTCTTACAAGATAAGACTAACACACAACACTGCTACTACAACACCAACAACGTTAAATTCAACAACACACCATTCCTATTCCCCCCCCCCCCATCACAAATAACAAGAAGAATGAAGAATAACAAGAGAGAGAGAGTTACAATTCAGAATGAGCTCAATAAAAGCCAGGTAGAAGAATAGAGTGACATAATAATAATAAAAAGAAAGAAGGGTCATAAAGCTAAGGAATTATAGTTTTTGAGTTTTTGCAATGGCACAGAATTCCGAGGAGATAAAGACAGTTGAGCAGTGGAGATGGTCTGAAATGCAAGGCCTTGAGCTTATGTCTTCTTCTGCTCCTGTTTCTAACTCACATGAATCCAACCCAACATTGGAAGAAGAAAGGGTAATGGAGGAGGCTTCTTCGGTGGAAAAGAAAGAGGGTGTTCCTAATGGTACTCGTGATGGTGGTGGGGAGAAGAAGAAGGGTGAGACTGTTGCTTCTGTTTGGTTTGGTGAGCTTTTCAGATTTGCCGATGGGTTGGATTACATTCTAATGGCAATTGGAACTGTTGGAGCATTTGTACATGGCTGTTCGTTGCCACTTTTTCTTCGGTTCTTTGCTGATCTTGTGAATTCCTTTGGTTCCAATGCGAATGACTTGGACAAGATGACTCAGGAAGTGGTGAAGGTAATGATATTATTATTATTATTATACCAAACTCGAAGCATAGTTCAGAGTTTGATGGTTTTGGTGGTTCTGAGAATTGGAATTGTTTGTGGTTTTGTGTTTGCACTTTGCAGTATGCGTTTTATTTCTTGGTGGTGGGGGCTGCTATATGGGCATCCTCGTGGGCAGGTGAGTTTCACTCTAAATTTCAAAAATTTATTCTAAATTTGGAATTTTGTTTCTTGGAATTTTTAGAGGGTGGTGTGAATGTGGAAAGAAGTTAATCTGGTTTTCGTTGTTGCAGAGATTTCGTGCTGGATGTGGACAGGTGAACGGCAATCAACGAGGATGAGGATCAGGTATCTTGAGGCAGCGTTGGACCAGGACATTCAATTCTTTGACACCGAGGTTAGGACATCTGATGTTGTTTTTGCCATCAACACTGATGCTGTTATGGTACAAGATGCCATTAGCGAGAAGGTGAAGCTCAAAAACATGAGCCTTTGTTGTTTTTTTGCATTATGTAGTCTCATTTAAGAGACTAACCTCTCCCAACAGTCAATCGAGTCGAGTCTTTGATCACATGCTTGAGAGACGTGTTTATCCGTCAGCCATACCACGCCAAGTTGGTATGACTACTTGTTAGTGTTTAATATGGTTAGTTACTGATTCTGGTTGCTTTGTGTTCAGTTGGGTAATTTCATTCACTACATGGCTACATTTGTTTCTGGATTTGTTGTGGGTTTCACTGCGGTTTGGCAATTGGCACTGGTTACCCTAGCTGTGGTCCCTATAATAGCAGTGATCGGAGGCATTCACACCACCACCTTGGCCAAACTATCTAGTAAAAGCCAGGAAGCTCTTTCTCAAGCTGGTAACATTGTGGAACAGGTAAGACCAAGGAACCCCTTTCCTTTTTTATTTTTTTTAATCGGCAAATCTTAGTTTGTTAGAAACATCAGTTGGGGGGATTTGAATCTGCGACCTTTGCTCCCTTCTCTTCCCAATCACTAGGTCAACCTTATATCGCGAGGACCCCTTTCCTTTGTGATCATTGTGTTGGTCTGTGCTTTTTGCATCTGGGGGGTGCTGATATTGGGCTGAATTTGCCTGCAGACTGTTGTTCAAATTCGAGTGGTGTTGGCGTTTGTTGGGGAGACTAGAGCACTACAGGGCTATTCATCTGCGTTGAGAATTGCACAGAAGATTGGGTACAGGATTGGATTTGCAAAGGGAATGGGATTGGGGGCCACTTACTTTGTTGTTTTCTGTTGCTATGCTCTTCTGCTTTGGTATGGAGGCTACTTGGTTAGGCACCACTACACCAATGGAGGACTTGCCATTACCACCATGTTTTCTGTTATGATTGGTGGATTGTGAGTACTGTTTTCTCTGAATTTTCATGTTTTAGCAAACCTTAGTGGTTAAACTGATTAGCCTTAGTAATTTAGAATTTCATCCATACAGGGCTTAAGGCCCAGAAGCTGACCTCATCTAGTGGGTTAAGACTTTTTGTTTTTGTTCATTATTGTAGGGCTTTAGGCCAGTCTGCACCCAGCATGGCTGCATTTACAAAGGCAAGAGTTGCTGCTGCAAAGATTTTTCGTGTGATTGATCACAAGCCGGGTATAGACAGAAAGAGTGAATCAGGTTTGGAGTTAGAGAGTGTTACAGGACTAGTAGAGCTGAGAAATGTGGACTTTTCCTACCCCTCAAGGCCAGAGTTTATGATCCTTCACAATTTCTCCTTGAATGTGCCTGCTGGCAAGACCATTGCTTTGGTTGGAAGCAGTGGATCAGGTAAAAGCACAGTTGTGTCCCTCATTGAGAGATTCTATGATCCTTCTTCAGGTAAAACTGTGAACTCATTCAGATGTCTTTGAAAATCAACTTGTGGTAGTTACTAGTTAGTCATGATCTGATTCTGACCATGTGATTTTTGTTACTAACTTCAATATTGTGCAGGACAAGTATTGCTAGATGGTCATGATGTTAAGTCATTGAAGCCTAGATGGTTGAGACAGCAAATAGGATTAGTGAGTCAAGAGCCTGCTTTATTTGCTACCACAATTCGAGAAAACATACTCTTGGGTAGGCCTGATGCAAACCAGGTTGAGATTGAAGAAGCTGCAAGAGTGGCTAATGCTCATTCCTTCATCATCAAACTTCCCGAAGGTTATGAAACTCAGGTTAGCCAACTAAGACTAATGTTGCTTTGTGAAATTGGTCCAGTGAAAAATGCATACTTGTTACTTGTGATGGTGGCTGATCATCAACCATCCTAATGGTCCTGTAAAATCAATCACATCATTCACATCAAGCATGCCTGGTTTCCATCATTGCAATTTGCAAGCCACTTTGTATTAAATAATATAATATTATATAGGTTAAATGGAAAAATTGGAAAGCAGAAATATAGAGATGTGTCACATAATTATTACAGTAGGTAACTAACTTTTCATAGAAAGAGGATAATGTCTTCAGAATTTATGACAGTTACGCTACGTACAAGAGAGGAGCAAAGCCTTATCATAGTAAAGTGCGAACCCCAAGTATACGGATCTTAACTTCAGCATAAATAAATGTTTAAATTGAAATATATGCTAGTAAACAAGAAAAAATGGTAAGTAGAAATACTGAAATAGACACGATGCCTTGATCAAAAGAGAAAAATGAAATAGACACGATGTATCACGTAATTATTATAGTAGGTAACTACACATTTATTTAGAAAGAGGATAATGTCTCTAGACTTTATTGCAGTTGTTTAAGGTACAAGAGTATAGCTTATCATAGTAAAATGTGAAACCCCCAAGTATACGGATCTTGACCAGGTTTCTTGTTTAGTTGGACAATTTGGGGGTCTATAATTGCAATCTCTATTATTTTAGTTAGGACAGATTTATTTGGTCAACAAGCCAACCCCATTATTTTTTAATGGGGTTTTTAAAAGTCAAAGCCAGAAAGTGTTTGGTCATACAATGCATTTTAAAAAGATCCAGAAGGTAACATGGTTAGGTCAACAATGCATGTGCGGGAATACAGAGGAATTGGATATCAATTATTACTTTTTAATTAAAAGAGAATAACTACCAAACCTGGAGATGCACAGAACATGAAAACAAAAAATGAAGATTGACATTATACTCATTGTATAAAACAGATAAATACTTTGTGTTGACGTTACCTTTTCATATGCTATAGAAAAATCTTGCATTATCTACTATTCAATGTGATGCTCTCTAATTTGTTATTGAATTACTTTTAACCAGAATTTCAATTTATTCTCTTATCTCAATAATTTTTTTACATCCCCGTGCGGTAGTAAAACTTACAGAAGGAACCATATAATAATATGATAAATTTATATATTACAGACAGAAACTGCTGATAGATTTAAAAGAAAATCTAGTACTGGAATGACATCTCCCTTATTGTAAGGCTCTCAGAAAATAACAGTAGTTGAACTAGTAGTAAAAGGTAAAAATATGCAATTTATTTGAAATTACAGGTGGGGGAGAGAGGGCTGCAACTTTCAGGAGGACAAAAGCAGAGAATAGCAATTGCAAGAGCAATGCTGAAAAACCCTGCAATTCTTCTCCTAGACGAGGCAACAAGTGCATTGGACTCAGAATCAGAAAAGCTGGTTCAGGATGCCCTTGATCGGTTCATGATTGGTAGAACAACTCTTGTAATTGCTCATCGACTCTCCACAATTTGCAAAGCTGACCTTGTGGCTGTGCTTCAGCAAGGAAGTGTTACTGAAATTGGAACTCATGATGAGCTCTTTGCCAAAGGTGAAAATGGAGTCTATGCCAAGCTTATCCGGATGCAGGAGATGGCACATGAAACTTCTATGAATAATGCCAGAAAGAGTAGTGCAAGGTTTCACCAATATTGAACATTGGCATTCTTTTAAATACTCATATATTATATGTTTTAAGATGAGGTCGTGTTCATTTGCAGGCCTTCAAGTGCCAGAAACTCTGTAAGCTCACCTATAATTGCACGGAATTCTTCTTATGGTCGATCACCGTACCCACGCAGATTATCTGACTTCTCTACATCTGATTTTAGCTTGTCTCTTGATGCATCTCATCCAAATCACAGGCTTGAAAAGCTTGCCTTCAAAGATCAAGCTAGTTCATTCTGGCGACTTGCAAAAATGAACTCTCCTGAATGGCTTTATGCCTTAATTGGTTCTGTAGGATCTGTTGTTTGTGGATCCCTTAGTGCATTTTTTGCTTATGTCCTTAGTGCTGTCCTCAGTGTCTATTACAATCCAAATCACAGACACATGATCCAAGAAATTGAAAAGTACTGCTACTTGTTGATTGGACTATCATCAGCTGCACTCCTCTTCAACACATTGCAGCACTCCTTCTGGGATATTGTTGGTGAAAATCTTACAAAACGAGTAAGGGAGAAAATGCTGACTGCTGTGCTTAAAAATGAAATGGCATGGTTTGATCAGGAGGAAAATGAGAGTGCTAGGATTGCAGCAAGGCTATCTCTTGATGCCAACAATGTCAGATCAGCCATTGGAGACAGGATTTCAGTAATTGTGCAGAACACTGCACTTATGCTAGTTGCCTGCACTGCAGGGTTTGTATTGCAATGGCGGCTTGCGCTTGTACTAGTAGCTGTCTTCCCTGTTGTTGTTGCAGCCACAGTTTTGCAGGTTTGCTTTCTCACATTTCTTTCTAGCATGCTTAGTAATCCAATTTTTTATTAGCTACTTATTTTTTCCACTAAATTTTGAACAGAAAATGTTCATGACTGGTTTCTCTGGTGACCTGGAAGCTGCTCATGCCAAGGCCACGCAACTAGCAGGAGAGGCTATAGCCAATGTAAGGACAGTTGCTGCTTTCAATTCAGAAAAGAAAATTGTTGGCCTTTTCACTTCCAACCTTGAAACTCCACTGCGGCGCTGCTTTTGGAAGGGACAAATTTCTGGAAGTGGATATGGGATAGCTCAATTTGCACTCTATGCTTCCTATGCACTTGGTCTTTGGTATGCTTCTTGGCTTGTGAAGCATGGTATATCTGATTTCTCTAACACAATCCGAGTTTTTATGGTACTCATGGTCTCAGCTAATGGTGCTGCTGAAACTTTAACCCTGGCTCCTGACTTCATCAAGGGTGGTCACGCCATGAGATCAGCCTTTGATCTCCTTGACCGAAGAACTGAGATTGAACCAGATGATCCAGATGCTACCCCTGTCCCTGATAGCCTTCGTGGTGAAGTAGAGCTTAAGCATGTTGATTTCTCTTATCCAACTAGACCAGATATGTCAGTTTTTCGCAACCTTAGTCTTCGTGCTAGGGCAGGTAAAACTCTTGCTCTAGTAGGGCCTAGTGGCTGTGGTAAGAGCTCAGTCATTGCACTTATACAAAGGTTCTATGATCCAACATCTGGCCAGGTCATGATTGATGGAAAGGACATAAGGAAATACAATCTCAAGTCTCTTAGAAGGCACATTGCTGTGGTACCTCAGGAGCCATGCCTATTTGCTACTACTATTTATGAGAACATCGCTTATGGACATGACTCAGCTTCTGACGCTGAGATCATAGAGGCTGCAACTCTTGCCAATGCACACAAGTTCATATCTTCTCTGCCTGATGGATACAAGACATTTGTTGGTGAGAGGGGAGTTCAACTATCAGGAGGACAAAAGCAAAGAATAGCAATTGCTAGAGCTTTTGTGAGAAAAGCAGAACTTATGCTTCTTGATGAGGCAACAAGTGCACTTGATGCTGAATCTGAGAGGTCTGTTCAGGAGGCATTAGAACGCGCCTGCTCGGGAAAAACTACTATCATTGTTGCACACAGGCTATCCACTATTAGAAATGCTAATCTCATTGCAGTGATTGATGATGGGAAAGTGGCAGAGCAAGGCTCCCATTCACAGTTGTTAAAAAATCACCCTGATGGGATCTATGCACGCATGATTCAATTACAAAAGTTCACAAATAACCAAGTCATTGGGATGGCCTCAGGTTCAAGTTCTTCTGCAAGGGCACAAGATGATGAAAGAGAAGGCTAACAGCTAGCTATTCAAAAGATAAAAGGAGTATATGCCATATACTGAATATAATTGTTGGCATTTTTGTTTTGATCACCATAGTATAGTTTGTGTATCTTCCCTCATCTCCTCTCATCTAAGAATGTATCTTCTTGTCTTCATGAATCTTACTAAGGAAGAATTATTACAGCAATGAGATTGAAACAGATAAATAGATGTCCCATCTTTATGAACTTGCAAGGCCTCCATTTTGCATCTTTGTTCCCTTTGCTCTAAAGCATCTGCAACTGCAATGAACACTGTCATTAGGCCGTCAAGGATAGATCAATGTCTGTAGTTAGGCTCAAACATCATCTTCAAAAGGGTTCGAATTATTGAAGAATACTATCAATAAAATTGAAGTTCTGTACAAAAGATACTTTTAGATGATGCAAAGGACTTAATTTCAATATATATGTAGTGATAAGTACCTCGTATAATTATAAATTATGTTATGAAGTGTTAACTTTTTAAGTAATAGTTATTGTTAAAGGTATTTCAACTAGAGAGAATATGTTAGTACTGGAGTAGAAAAAAACTGAATGCTATTGTGATATTAGTACAACTAATATATGTTGTGGCAAATATAAACTGTATCTTGGTAAGAAGCTTCTAACTTCTAAAGCTATGTTTCAGAATCCATTTGAAATGCTACAATCAGACAAAATTGAAACTGAATTGAATAAAAAAAATATACAGGGGTTAGTCTGAAAATAAATGATATAGTTCTGATAGTATAATTGGTATATGGCCTATTGCTTAATGAATCTGTCATTAATAGTTCCGTTAGTAGTCAGTATGTTACAGATGCCAAGTTAGTGTGTTTGGTACTTAGGTTAACTGTTAGAATGGGGTAAATGGACATTCAACATCAATGACACAAGATTTTCCTTCTCCGTTTACTATCATGGAAAATATGAATGTGGAAGTTATAAAGTGGGTGACTAATTAATAAGTTTGTTTGGGCAATAAACATTAATGTCTAGTACAATGTACATTTCTCTACGTGAATTTAGAAATTTTCACATTAAACCAACAATGACTACAACTAGATGTTGGGTGAGGCAGTGAAATTCTATTAATTTTGTCACTTTCCTACACTAATGAGGGTGGTGGCCGTGAATTAAGATCATGGAGCTGACATTTTTGCCCCTAGAGACTCTTTCATACATGTTGCAATCAAATACTTATCCTATCATGGTAGTTATAACTCTTCTGGTCCTAAGATCTCAACAGGGTGCATGTGCATATCAGCTTGTGGCTTGTAGGGAGCGAGCATTATTGACTTCAAAATCATATGATTGCGTGCATGATTTGAAGGTATATAACAACTGGAAATCGGACAAGGATCTAATGTGGGACGAGTTTGTGGACAAGCATGGAACATGAAGGAAGGAGAAGATGATGAGAAAATGACACAAGAAAAATTAAGGACTGTGCTTTGCTGCTGCTTAAGTAGGTGCTATCCGTTATATATGGGGACCAAGCAGGAGAAAAAGAATGATTCACAATTGAATAGTGGCAAAGGAGGTTCACAAAAGTCTCTTTCCATACCCACCATGCCTTGATGGATGGGAGCAAAGAAAATACTTGCTGTTGTGTGAAGAAACAAAAGGAGCATGATTGTTATTAGAGATTGCATTAATTTGAATGTTTTAACCGATCTTGGACCAACATTTGTAGAACTTCAATGCAAAATGTAATAGAAGTGGCTTGTATACAAACCCTTCTCATCTATTAAGAACTAGAAAATATTATTAATGGAAACACCACAATCTATAATACACTGCTTGCCACAAAAAAGTAGAAAATTTTGAAGTCAAGCAAGATAGTAAATTTGGTAATAATTAATAAATATTAGGGGTGTTCACGGGTTAGATTTACATGTAATCCAATTATGATTTTTTTTAAGTGGTTGTTTTTCTCTGTTTTGATTTTGTTTATGTTTACGCATACTAATATTATAATTTATTTCCATCTAAAATAAAAATATTGTATTGGCATTGAAATCATTAATTCTATTAGTCAAATATTTTCACAACTTGATCTCTTTTAAGTTCATTTAGTCATTATATACTTACAAAGCTTTAAACAAAAACAAATTATTATTCTAAGAAAATTTATTTTGTAAAAAAATTCAAACCCAATCAATCTAACCCTTTTAAGGTTGGGTTGGTTTGGTAAAAAAAATGCACAAACCTGATTTGACCTGTAAAATTTTGATCGAGTTAGGTAATTAGTTTAACCAAATTCGACCCGTGAATGTAACGCCCTCCGTTACAATAACAATCCATAATAAAAACATACTAAAGAGAGTATTAAAATCTCAAAATCATTATAGTCCAAAAGTACCTCATGTATAATAAATAAAATCAAATAAAGAGTCTTTACACAAATAAAATATTATCCCCAAGATATGGGCATCTAAGCTAAACAAAAACTAAAATGTAACGTAAGTAGTCGTATTTGACATTTTATTCTGAAATACTAACCAAGTTAAAGTAAATGTAACGAAGAAAATTACGCCTTCAAGTTTCCTCGATTTCACTAATTTTTTTCTCGTACTCTGGAAACAACACTTATAATGAAATGATAATCTCAATGAAAAAAACAAGTTCTAAAGAGGAGTTCGCAAATAATATTATTTTTAGTCGACACGATAATCTAGAAAATCAACCATGATATCTGCAATGAATTTTAAAAAAGATATTATATATATACTCTAGTAAAAATTCAAATTGGAAACAATCATATTCTATTCATATAACATAAAAAATATTTAAATAAACATCAATATCTCAATGCATGCAAATAAACATCACAAGCACCACTCAATGATCCTCAAAATCACTAGACTCAACTCTTTGGTTTTTGGAACCATAGATTCTTCAAAGTGTCTATGAGCTCATATTCATGCAATGGTGTCTCACTGCCTTACCCATTATAAATGAAAATATCTAGAATCTCTTCTTCATTCTAGATGAAAATATTTATTATAAATGTCATTCTCATCTCAAATAGAAGTATCTATCATATATATTATTTCTCATCCTATATATATATATATATATATATATATATATATATATATATATATATATATATATATATATATATATTCAATCATCATTCAAATGCAAGACACAGGGAAGAAATATCATAAGGTAAAATCAATTTAGGAGATTCCTCTTATCCTAGGTAGACCCTTTATGTTAATTGTCAACTGCGTGGTAGATATGGGGAATGGTAATCTGGAAATGAGTGTTGACGACCAAAAGGTAACCTTCAACCTTTTCGAAGCAATAAAATATCCAGGGGAAGATAGGAGGTGCTTCAAGGTGGAGTAGATCGATAAAGAAGACATCGGTGCTCTCCAAACCACATAAACTTCACTGGAGAAAGCTTTGATCAATGTTGTGGATTGTCTAACCAGTGAAGAGGACAAGGATCTAAGGGCTTGCTTGGAAGACTTAGATCGTGAAGAAAACAAGACCAAGCTTGTGGTGATCAAAAGTGAGCTAACAACAGAGGAAGAGAACAGGTTGGTAGAGGTCCTAAAGAGACATAGGGAAGCAATTGGGTGGCACATTGTTGGGGAGATTCGAGGGGTACACCTGTGGACCACGAGACATCACATAAGGTATCTCCCCCTCAAGTGTGTGTCTCTTCCACATGGTAGTCTCCCCCTTGAGCGGAAGTCTTTATCTGTTGGGTTACTTCACCTCACACTTGCAACCCAACAACACATATCATATCTAAAAGGAATCAGCTCTGCCTACTGCATGCACAAGATAATGATGGAATAAGACTATAGACCAGTCAGACAGTCCCAGAGAAGGCTCAACCCATCAATGAAGGAAGAAGTGAGGAAAAAGGTGCTCAAGCTTCTAAAGGCTAGGCTTATCTACCCCATTTTCGATAGTGCTTGGGTAAGTCTAGTCCAGGTGGTACCAAAGAAAGGGGGCATGATAGTCATTCGGAATGAAAAGAATGACCTAATACCAACAAGGACTGTCACTGGCTGGAGAATGTGCATCGATTACCACAAACTCAACGAAGCCACAAGGAAAAATAATTTTCCTTTGCCTTTCATGGACCAAATGTTGGAGAGGCTTGCGGGACATACTTATTACTGCTTCTTGGATGGATTCTGGATACAATCAAATTGCGGTAGACCCCAAGGATCAGGAAAAGATGGCCTTCAGTGCCCTTTTGGTGTCTTTGCCTACAGATGAATGTCATTTGGGTTATGTTATGCGCTTACCACATTTCAGAGGTGCATGTTGGCCATTTTTGCAGATATGGTGGAGAAAATTATTGAGGTATTCATGGGCGACTTCTCGATATTTGAGCCCTCATTTGAATTCTACTTGAAGAACTTGGAGATGGTGCTATAAAGATGTGTGGAAACAAACCTAGTTCTGAACTGGGGGAAATGTCATTTCATGGTTCGAGAAGGCATAGTCTTGAGCCACAAAATTTCGGCCCGAGGGATTGAGGAAGATTGGGCCAAGATTGATGTCATTGAGAAGTTGCCACCACCATTAAATGTTAAAAGCATCAAGAGCTTCCTAGGACATGCAGGGTTCTACAGGAGATTCATCAAAGATTTCTCCAAAATCACAAGATCGTTGAGCAATCTGTTGAACAAAGATAGCATTTTCAAATTTGATGAAGAATGTTAAGCGGCCTTCCAGACCCTAAAAGACAAGCTCACAACCGCCCCAATGATGATCACACCTGACTGGAGTAAAGAGTTTGAATTAATGTGCGATGCTAGTAATTATGCAGTGGGCGCAGTCCTAGGACAAAGGCAAGACAAAACATTCCACGTCATTTATTACTCTAGCAAAGTTCTTAATGAAGCACAAATGAATTATGCCACCACGGAGAAAGAGATGTTAGCCATTTTCTTTGCCTCAGAAAATTTAGGCCATACTTAGTGGGGTCAAAGGTGGTGATCTTCACTGATCATGCCGCCATCAAGCACATTCTCACAAAAGCAGATTCAAAACCAAGGCTTATTAGATAAGTCCTGGTCATACAAGAGCTTGATATAGTCATCAAGGACAATAAGGGATCCGAGAATGTTGTGGCTGATCACCTTTCCCGGTTGAAGAATGAAGAAGTGACCAAAGAAGAATCGGAAGTGAGGAGAGAATTTCTAGATGAGTTCCTCTTACAAGCCACCACAAGACCTTGGTTTGCTGATGTGGCCAACTACAAAGCCACAAGAAACATTCCTGAAGAGCTTAATTGGAGTCAGTGGAAGAAATTTCTACATGACGTTCGCTTCTATGTATGGGATGATCCACGTTTGTTCAAGTTAGGAGTAGACAATCTACTGAGGAGGTGTGTTACGATGGAGGAAGCACAAAGCATCCTTTAGCATTGCCATAGTTCACCATATGGCGGTCACCACAACGGAGATAGGACATCAGCAAAAGTGCTACAAGCAGGTTTCTTTTGGCCCTCAATCTTCAAAGACGCTCATGATTATGTACATCACTGTGACAAATGCCAGAGAACAAGGGGAATTTTCAGAAGAAACGAGATGCCTCTACAAAATATAATGGAGGTAGAAATCTTTGACTACTGAGGGATGGACTTTGTAGGGCCTCTCCCATCTTCATACGGGAATATATATATCCTGATAGTTATTGATTACGTATCTAAATGGGTGGAAGCCATAACCACTACCAAGAATAATGCCAGGGTAGTGATAAAATTCTTAAAGAAAAACATATTTTCCCGTTTTGGAGTACCACGAGCCCTAATCAGTGATGGGGGAACACACTTCTGCAATGCATAACTGAAGAAAGTTCTGGAGCATTACAATGTCAGACATAAGGTGGCCACACCTTATCATCCCCAGACAAATGGCGAAGCAGAAGTTTCAAATAAAGAGCTAAAGCGAATCCTTAAGAAGACTGTTGCATCATCAAGAAAGGATTGGGCTATGAAGCTGGATGAAACTCTCTGGGCTTACAGAACTGCATTCAAGACTCCCATAAGAAGTTTCAAATAGAGAGCTAAAGCGAATCCTTAAGAAGACTGTCGCATCATCAAGAAAGGATTAGGCTTTGAAGCTGGATGACACTCTTTGGGCTTACAGGACTGCATTCAAGACTCCCATAAGCCTATCACCATTTCAGTTGGTCTGTGGGAAAGCATGCCACCTATCGGTGGAATTGGAGCACAAAGGCTACTAGGCCCTGAAACTGCTAAACTTTGATGAAGTTGCAGCTGGAGAGAAGAGGAAGTTACAATTGCTGGAGATAGAAGAAATAAGGATGAACGCCTATGAATCATCCGAGATTTATAAGCAGAAGATAAAGGCGTATCATGACAAAAGCTACAGAGACAAAACTTCCAGCCAGGCTAACAAGTCTTGCTCTTCAATTCCAAACTCAGGCTATTTTCAGGAAAACTGAAGTCAAAGTGGTTAGGGTCATTCGTGATCAAAGAAGGTAGACCCCATGGAGCCATGGAATTGGTGGACCCTATGGTAGGCACACTAGAGAAGAGATGGGTCATTAACAGACAGTTCTTAAAAATTTACAATGGAGGCCAATTACAAAGATTAACAAGTGTGGTCTACCTGAATGATCCATAAAATGAAGAACAATGTCTAGCTAAAGACAATAAATTAAGCGCTTACTGGAAGACAATCCAACATTTTTATTGTAAAAAAAAAAAACAGGATTTTGTTCAGGGTCTTCACAAACTCTTAGTCCACCTGGGGATGGATCCACCATTGATGACCCTAGAGGCCTTCATCCAGCAGGTTGCTTGGCCAGGAGTTCAGCCCTCTACTGATGGGGGGTGAGCCCTCTGAGGTCAGAGATACCACTAAAGTTAGAGCTGGGGATGACATTATTGCAAATCTGGCGGCTGATTGGGACCTATGGCCAAACTTAGGTTGAAGAAATCATGATTTTATTCAGTCATTATATTTTGTTTTTATTTTTTCTCTCAAATAATTGCATGATATTTATGAAGTCACTAGTGCTAAGGCTTTTTCTGACGGACTCAAACACTTGAAATGATGCATGCCAATTTTGTGAAAATGTTGGTTCCATGAAGGCAGGCGTCAATTCAAGTAGTGGAGTATGAATCACAACAAAGAGATGAATGGTTAGCATGTCTGAAAGAAATCATGGTACGGTAAGCCAACAACTTTGTCTTATCCCGGTGAGTAGTGTGAAACTTACTTGTGAGAGAACGTCTATTTTTAATTTCCTGATTTTGCATCATTTTTAGACTATTAGATTAATTACATGAGGTGGAAATGATCAAGAACCTGTTTCTTTTTATTTTCAACCACTTAGCCAAAAAACTAACCTTTGATAAGAATTTGTCCCTTGCACCTTATTTGAGCAAAAAATGATAATCATGTTTTTTTCTAAAACCCCTAAGCCTATTATAATTATCTTCTACCTGGTTTTAGGGTTTAAGAGAGCATAAGGGTTTTAGTCATGTTATGTCCCTAATTTGGGGGAGGGTTGGGGGTAAGGATTGTCTTAAGAAGGTAAAACAACACACAATAAGGCACCCTCAAAAAGCTTGCAAGCCAAAGTTTCTTTCCAAAAAAGAAGAAGAAGAAGAAGAAGGGCAGAAAATAAATAGGTACTATAAGTGCTGTTAGAACAATAAAAGGCTGAAAAACAAATAAGCCTAGGTTGAATAAGTAGAAGTTTTTTTTAGGATAAATGCTCTCTTATAACCTTGATTTTTGAAATCCCAAAAAAACCATAATTTCTTTTATTAGCCAGGTCACATTACAAGCCAATAAAAGTCCTTAGTGATCCACCAAGTGTAAGCAGGATAACTTTAATTGAGATGAAGTGCAAAATTTTAAACATTAATTGCAGGTCGTAGAATTTTAAAGACACTTGTGCGCAAAGAGAAATACTAAAGCCTTGTGAGGAAAAGTGAGGCAAGCCGACCTGATTGATTTCTGCTACTAACCAATTCTATCTCAATGTTTGTTTATGCTTTCATTGCAAGATCATGGCAAATGCAAGAAGGTCCAGCTAAGGGAATCTAAAAAAATTGCAGCTATTGAAAGTGTTGGAGCATTCAGAGCCTGTTCTTATTTTTATTTTTTGCTCGAGGACAAACAAAGTTTTTAATTTGGTGGATTTTTATAACTGTTAAATTTGAGCTATTTTTTATAATGAAAATAACCTTAAACATATTTATTTAACAGTTATTTATGCTTAATTGTTAAGAATTGATGTTTTTCTTATTTATGATTTACAGATATGAAAAGGATAGATTAAAAGTAAAAAAGATGCAGGAAATAGCAAAAATATGAAAAATGAAGATTTTGGCATCAGGCCCAACCCAAGACGCGCTAAGCGAGTAACGCAGGCTTAGCACGAGTATGCAGACCCAAGTCCACTCCAGCAACTATGAAAAGAGGGTCAAGCTAAGAAAAAAAGACACACCGAGTCTCAGAGCACTTTAATACTCACATGAAGCTTGAGAACTCCCCCTTAGGGAATTCTTTCTTCTCTTCCATTATTTTCTATTCCTTTTTTTCCATCCCTTCTCCTTCATCAGTTTATATACCCCTTTTCAAGTGTAAGACCCCTTATGACTATGATAGGCTAAACCCTTAGTTAGGGCCTGACAGACCTAAAAAACCAAAAGATGTATTGTATATTTTATATCTATCAATGCGAACATGTGTTTTCTTTCCTATTATCCTTTCTTGTTTTAATTTCATGTATCATTCATTCTTGCATCATCTTTAAGGGTTAAGTGCTCGATAGAGAGTAATCCTTATTAGAAATATAAGGAAGGTCTTACATGAATCATTTTTAGGGATTAATCGCTCGACAGAGGATAATTTCTAATAGAACGAAAAAGAAGTGGTATCTTAATAAAATCATTGCTAGACATAGAGTGATTGCATTATGCCCATGCATCAAAGCACATATCTAGAATTAGAACTTCATGCATTTTATCTATTAAGTCTTTGCAAAGACATTTGGGAGATAGATAGGTAAGATAAACTCATCATCGTGAGATATCAGGGGCAAATATTCTAATAGATGTGGGTAGGAAAAATTCACCGAATTGATAGAGAAAAATGTAAAATAATACATCTTAGGCAAATAAGACATACTAGGTCCTAACATTTTCATTTCATTGAATTCCCTATTATATCTTTTTGTCTCTTATTAATATCTATTATTTTAGTTATTGTTTCTTTTCGCTCATCTTTTACCTTATCTTATCTTTTTCTCTTATAAATTACAAATTATTTAACACAAGTACAAAACAAAGTCTCTGTGAAAATTGACACTCGAACTTCTGAGGCTTTACTATTTAAACATTTTAATACACTTGTCAAACGATTAACACAAATTATGAATAATTATTGACATGAATTATGGGCAACTTGGCAACAATCTACTATTATTATTAACCACGATAAAAAAACTTTAGTCGACATTCACTAAAAGAGTCATGTAGATTTGAGTGAGACAATAAAAGTTTTGATCAAGACAAGAATAGGATCACGATTGAAGTTGCTAATATGATCAATACTTCTTCAACCTTAATTTCACACAAAAGTTAGGTCATCACTAAATCTAATGGTGTTTCCCATTAACATTTTTTTAATGTCCTACTAACATCAAATACAATTAATGAATCAACGTGCAAGGATTTAATTTTAATAAGAGTTATTTAATTTGACCATGAAAATGAGTATTTTTTTTACAATGTAAAAATAATAAAACATAAAACATGAACAATTTAAATAAACAAGACTAAATACCAACAACAAAAATCATAATTATTAAATAACATTATGCATAATAAAAATAAATAATGTACAGGTCATGACGTTACATCTTATTATATCTTATCATTATACAAATAACGATAACAATACCAAATTTAAGAATATTTCAAAAAATTATTTTTTATAACTTTCAAAATTCACGTAAAACATGATAGAAATGGAACTAAATACGCAACAATATAACATCTTAATATCTTATAAAAAAATTTAAACAAGTTATACATTTTTCAAAACTAAAATTCTAAATTCCTTTACCTTTTTTATAGTAAATCTCTGACTTCTTCTTTCAAGAATTTCTTTGCCCTCCTAAAAACATATATTAATTTTAACACCACGTTGATAATAATTGATTATTTCATTAAAATTTTTGGGTAAAATAAGAATTTTAAAAAATTTGCTCTCATACTTCATGTTTGAAGAAGCAGTTCCCAACTTTAAAAAACGCCAGTCATTAATAATGTTCGGGGTGAATTAAAACAAAATAAAAAAAGAAATTGAATAAGATTAGTTAATTAAATAATATAATTTTAAAGTATATAAATGTTAAAAACCGATAAAAAATAATGTAAAAATAAATATAAATACAGGACTCAAATCCAAAAAAAAAATGCTTCAACTAATTCTTATTTTCACTTCTTTTTAGCGCCAAGTCTCAAAACCCCGAACTCTGCTTCACTTACACTACTAGGGTTTTGCTTCTTCGCTGCAGCGATTCCGTTGGAAGAAAATGGGAACCGGTTCGACCTTGGCCAGTAAGGAAGTTCCAATAGTCGGAAGCGACGCTGTTCGCTGGATCGATCTCTCCGTTCCGTCTTCCTCCAACATTGCCGCCGTTGACGACGGCGGCGCCGCCCCTCTCACCACCGACGACCGCGCCTCCTGCTTCGTCATCGGAGATCCTCCTACTTATCTTATCTGGTTCAATTCATCTCTCTCCTCTCCTCTCTAATTTCAATTTTCGCGTTCCAAAAACTCACCGTTTTGCTAACTGCAGGAGAATTCACAAGGCTCAGCCTCACTCTCTCGAGTTGCTCGAACTCGCCGCTTCCAAAGAGTTTCCGCGCGTAGGACTCAGATTCACTTTCCCTGATGCGCTTTGCCCCTTCGCTTTCATCTGCAAAAACGAGGTTACTTTCTTCTTCACCACAGTTGATTACTTTTTTTTTTCCGCATTCGCAATCATTTGGTTGTGGTTTTCGTTGATGCAGATTTCTGGTGCTTCTAGAGTTCCTTACTTGCTTTACGTGTTGACTGTGTCTGGCGTGGCTTACCTATTGAAAATTCGAAATGTTTCTGTGTATGCGTCCGTTTCTGTTTTCCCCGTGGATGAGCTTTTGGAGGTTAATGTGCGTGGTTACATTCCCAATCATGCTGCCACGATAACTGCCGTGACAGCAACCGTCGGGGGTCTTGTTGTTGGCACAAGTGATGGTTCTGTTTTCTGTTTCCAGCTTGGTGTACTCGACTCTAGTGCTCCTGGTAATTTGTAATTTGTAGTTGTATTATTTGTATGTCCAATTGGAACTTAAGACTGCATTCAAATTGCACCCCTAGATTGATGTAGGCTGGTTTTGTTGGTTTTTTGGACGCTGGATTAGAAAATACTCAAAACAGGGATGGCTTAAGCTGTATAGCAACACAAGTTCGTCTTTTGATTCTGTTGGATTTCTTCCTTCTTGTTTGAAATTTTGTTGATATCTATTTTATGACTTTTCAATGGTTTGTTATGAATTTGGTTTTAATTGCAGGTTTCATGCATGAGCTGAGAGATGATGCTGGAATCAGTCGCTTGTGGGGTTTAATATCACGGTATTTTCCTTTTAAATTCTAATACCCAATAACCATGTTTTGATATCTTGTTGAATTTTTGAATTTATTGTCTCTTTCTTGGATTAAACCTCTGTCTGATATGAATTATGATACATCCATTGAACTATAGGGGGAAAATGGTGGGTACTGTACAAGAGTTGGCGATTTTGGAGTTACATGAGAAAAAGTTTGTGTTTGTGCTTCATTTGGATGGGACGTTACGAATTTGGGATCTTGCATCTCATAGCAGGGTTTTTAGTAATAACATGGGGACTATGGCAATGGCAGGTATTGTCTACCTCTCAGATTTGTTTCCATCCTACATTCTTTTATATTTGTCCTTTACCACGCTGGCCTTCACAAACATTAAAGAGGACTGTTCATCTTTATTTTTGCAATATTCATGTTTATATGAATTGTGATAAATAAGGAAACTTGTCAGTGGATTTCTATATTCTTTTATATTTTTGTTATGCTTGCTCCATTACTATGCAGGCCACCATAAACATTGAAAAGGACTGTTAATTTTGATTTCTGCAGTGTTCTTGTTTATATGAATGGGATAAATAAGGAAACTTGACTGTGGATTTTACATGGAGGTTTCAGGATTCCATGATTTGACTTGAAGGTTTATGAATTTTAGGGAAATTGTATGCACTGCAAATCTGCAATGTATTAAGTTATTGGCTTTTAGCAGATAATTTTGGGGTGTTCAGCGCCAAGCACTGGCTGACTTTGATGTTATTCCAGTGTTTTGGGAGACCTTTTATTTTAGTGTCTAGGAGTTGAATGGGTTTCTTGTAATCATGTATTCATGTTTGCAACTTTGATGAATGTAAAAGGTTTCTGTTGTGTGTATCTGAAAGAAATGGAAGTAGTCACATGAAATGAACTATAAAGGATTATAGCAACCAAAGCCCACTCTTTTTTTTATTTGTATATCTTATTTCTGGGGATTGGCAATGTGCTACTAGGTTAGTCCTACATTATGGGACTGGGCCTGTGCGGGTTGAATACCCAAAACCTTGCAAAGGTTATATCAGAAGAAAGAAGAGATTCTGGGAGTTAGTTATGCATTTAGAGTAGGTTATATGTATGATGTGTCAGAAGTTTAGGGGAATGGGATGTGTTAGTTAGAAGATTATTGAGTTTGAGAAAGTTGCTCTCTGAGGGACTTTGTCCTGTGTTCTTCCTTTGCTATTTGATCTCTGTTGTATCCATTTTCTGGTCTAATCCAGAAAATATATAAATAAAAGGCTTAAATATGTTTTAAGTTGCTGTGAATATAGAGGTTTTTGTTGTCCTTGTATTTTTTTTACCTTTTAATACCAACAATGTTTGTCATCACCTGTCTTACTCCTCATTACAATGGCAGGTTGAAACTAGATTATGCAGTAGTTAGGTCACACCATCTAAAATAAAAAATCATTATACTTATAGGAACTAAAAACAAAAATTGACATATTTTATGAGGACTAAACACGAACTCGCTATATTTATAGGGTCATAAAGCATGTTTTTTCTAAATAGTGAAAAAATGCAAAAGTATCTGTGTCTGACACGTATCTGACAGCGATACATTCCGATTCATATCCAAATGTATCCATGGTTTTTTTTAAAAGTAAATTGTCCGATATGACTCCAATACGGCTAAGGCACTGCTACGAAACTCGTGATATGATTTCATACTTACTGTTTGAAATATGTTATATTTATTGTTAAAAAGTATGTTTTTGTGATATTCTAACTTGGGCAGGAAATTCTATATTTTATGACATGTTCATAGTAAAAAAAAAATTATAAAGAGTGGGGGAGAATATACGCAACTATGCTTACTTGTAATGATCACAATTAAATTGTGATTATCTTTTATTGACTATTGATATGTTTATGTAATAATTAGCAATTAGTAATGTGGATGTCTCTTTATAAATGTTGTGCATTTATAATATTTTACACACATATTTGTTAGAGTATCTTGGTTGTGTTGTACTTGATTTTAAATTTTTTTCCATATCCCCCGTATCTGTGTCGATTCATACTATGTATTTGGGCTTCCTAGCATGTCGGGCACCAAAACAGGTGACAACGTTTGCTGGGATTAAAATGAAAAACTCTATATGGAAGGACCAAACATATTTAAGCCTAAATAAAACTACCTAGTTTGTCTGTAATTTTGTTGAGTCCATCAGGATGTTAAACATTATCTGTCATCAGCTGCCTTATCAAATACAATTGAAAGTGAATTGCATTTGATCACTCCTTTTCTTTGCTTATTGATATAGATTATGTCCTCCCAGTTCTTTAGTTGTACTCACAAAGACAGATCTACTCTCACACTTCACTCTTCGTTCTTCAGGTGCTACCTTTGTAAGGTTATGGGTGGGTCAACCTTACCCAGATTCTAGTGTAATTCCTTTGGCAGTTTTGTACAGAGACACATTGGTATGCAAGACATTCTGATTTCTTACTCATTTTTTAATGCAAGTATACAATGTTGATTATGTTTAGCTCATCTTCTGTTTAGATTACATGTACACTTGAAGAAACTCTATAGTTTCTGAAGTTTGATGATTGCAGGAATGTCATGTAGACTGTGTTTCATTAAAAATTTTAAAAGAGGACATCTATCTTACTTTAGGGTTTAAAAAATTAAAAAAGGCATACATGGATTCAACATTTCCTGTTTTAATTATATTTCTCATAACAGTTTAAAATTTGATGATATAGAATAGAATTAATATGAAATATCAAATTAGCCAACAGTTTTCCCCCTTGTGTTTTTTTTTTGCAATATAATTTCAATGTATATGATAGAGGGTGATAAATATCCCTAGTCCTCTCCTTTAATGATATTAAAATTCCATATTCATTGTGTATGCATACCTGTTTATGCCTTTATCCTTTTATATGCTAATTGCCAGCTAATGATTGGCTGTTTAGTTGATGTAAAAATTGATGTTACACTTTGGCTTGTTATATTTGTATTGCTTTCTTTTTGTAACTGAGTTTTTAGGCTTAATTGTGAAGGATGAAAGCTTGGAGATGATCTCTTTATATAGCGTCCTATTTAATTTTGGGGACAGAATTGTTTTTTCTATGGAGCCTTCAGTGCAAAACATTCCCCTGGAGGAGGTAATCTGTTGGTTTTTTCATTCAGCTTGAATTGGATGTGATTTTTCCCCCTTGCTCCAGATGTGAGACTGCTTTTATTTGGTCCAGGGACGATGCCTTGATGTTAAATTAACATTGGATAAGATATGGATACTGAAGGATGATGAATTAGTCTCACACACGTTGTCTACAAATATTGACGAGTATGCAACATTTTCAGTTCTTTAATACCAGGCTATTCATTAGATCAACTTTCCAAAGTAGTTGTAGTATAAAAAACCTTAAAATTATATCTCCAATGGTTTTAGCGTTCTACCACTCAATTCGAAAGAAGCCAGTTGTTTAGAAATTAGAACTCTTATATAGGTAAACTGTTAAGTAAATATAAAAAGAAAAAGATGTTAGTTAGTTAGTTTTAAGAAGCTACTGTTATTTTATGGCTGTTAGGTAGCTGTCTATAAATAAGGCAAATCTGTTGTATTTTAGACAGACTGAATGACAATCACAGAGTGCAGTGCACATTTCCTTGATGTCTCTGTTTCTCTTCTCTTTCCTTGTATCCTCTCAATTCTGTTTCTTCTCTCTTTCCCTCTTTCTTTCTCTATCTTTCTGTTTCTCTTTCCCATTAAATTCTATAACATAAACCTTTGCCAATACAATTGATAGTGATAGAACTAGTCATCCATAATTCCATGGGCAGGCAGGGCGAGGGTCTGTGTTGGTGCTGTTGTAAAATTTTATACTCACACCATATACTTAGCTTTCAAAAATGGTTTTCATCTCCAATTGATCTACAGGTAGCCATCATTACTTTTTTAAGTTAAATTTCTGAAAATTTAGATATTATAATCAAATAGTTGCTAACTTCTTATGTTTGAAAAAATGTTTTGCATAAATTATATTTCATTCAATGCAGTATGTATAAATTTTGGGCTAATATGAAACTCACTTACAAGTTACAAATATACAATGATGGGAGCTTTTAATCCAGTCAATTGTGACACTAGGAAAAAATTGATTGCATGAAAAGTTATTCAATGGTCTAAATATTAATTTCATTTTACACTGGTGTCAAAGGTTCCTAACTCTATTGAAATATGAAAAAGAAAGTTTACTAGACAAATGAAGATTAAAGGTCCTAACTCCTAACGTACTATAAGCAAATCCAGACATCCGGTGATTGTTCTTGCTTAATTGTTATCTTGTGCTTTGTCAGGGTAGAAGCATTTTCTCATGCTTTACAGGAAGAATTTGTTGCTGATCAACTATTTCAAAGTTCAGAGCATCTTGCTGATGAAATTTTGCAGATCACACATTCAATATTTTCATCTTCGAAGGTATTAGGCCATTTATAATTTTCATCTTGAAAGGTCTTGGAGGCTTTTTATTCCTTTGCTATTAGTGGACAAGAGGTGTATTTCAGAGTTCATTGAATGCATCTATAAACATTGGTTGCACTGCATTCGTGTATACACTCAAATACGTTGTACTGAGTTTGCTTATTGCTAATGATGATTTTACATAAAGATGTTTACTCCCACTCCAAGAACAAGGTGGTAGTTTGTATACAAACTCTCTGGGAGTATGTTAATATGGTTATAAAGAAATTATAATTGCATACTCTTAGTTTTCATGGTTTAGGATATCTACATGTATCAATTAGTTCCATAGCTTGTGCAACATTTACACTGAAAAGGGTTTGTCAATATCTGTAAATGGTTGCCGGAAGCAACTTACCCTTCACTGCTTCTAAAGGTTTGGAAAAAATGGAAGATAAAATATTTGAAGTTTTGAACTACCACTGCTGGACTAAAAAGCTTTTGTATCAAGTAGCGTGTAAATTGTTACTGAGCTGGGAGTTCTTATATGTTTCAATAAACGACTTAATGATTATTTTTATTAATGAAAGAAGAAATTCATCAACAAGAGTATGACTCTCAGTTATTTCTTTTCTGCAGGATGATATTTTGCCTTTTGTATCTTCTATTTTCTTAAGAAGGCTGCTTCTTCCTGGGGTTCATCATAATGCTACTTTGTATGCTACTCTAGTTGAGTATAGCAGGCATTTGGGTGAATCTGAGTTGCAAACATTAACCACTGATGGGCTAAAAAAGGAGATACTTTCACTCATAGAACATGAGGTTATCATTGTCATATATATTAAATCTATCTCATATCTCCTTAATTTTTCGCACTTCAATTTAGGGAAGGGTAAATTGTGGTAAACTGATGAGATTGATAATGTGGTAGGTTGGATCTGAAAAAGTGTCTTTATTGCACTGCTGGAAATGTTTTTTCACCCGGTATTTCCATAATTGGTGCAAGAACAATGCGTTATATGGTTTGCTTGTTGATTCCTCTTCTGATGCCGTTGGTTTAATCAGAAAAAAATCCATTTCACTTTTTCGGTCTTTGGAAGATATTGAACGGATTGTGGAGGGTAATAATTAATTATGGATATCTCTATCTCTTTTATCTCGATGAATTCTTATATTATTATCATTAAAATATTGCTGGCTTTTTCTTAAATGGTTTTAATTAACATGCTCATTATAACCAGTGTTTTTTTCCCCCTATACTTTCCTTAATATGGACTTTTCTTCATATGCTGTAGGCTCTTCAGACGAAGTTAGTGAGCTCACAGGCCTTGTGGATATATTTGACGATGATCTGGAGTGTGAAATTCTAATCGAATTGCTCAGATGTGTTATAAGTTTCAGCCAACAGTTGGGCAAAACTGCTTCTTCTATATTTTATGAATCTCTTTTAACTACATCATTGATCTCTTCTGAAGATATTGTTTGCTATATTGTTAAGATTCTGGAAACTGGATATTGTATGTCTGGTCCAGTGCTTCAAACTTCTACTTCTGGGAATCATATAGTTGTTCTGGAGAAGGAGCTAGCTGATCATAAAAGTTTGAGGAAACTTTCTGTTGATATGTTTTTATCGCTTCAAGGCTTGCACAAAAAGGCTTCTGAATGGGGCAGGATTTTAAAAGTAATTGAGGGTTTCCTGAAATTTTTGGTTCCACAGAAAGTAATACAAAATTTTAATACTGAAGTGTCATCAAACATAAATTCTTCTGTTATAGTACATACTACTTATCAGATTGCAAAGGTGATGTTTGAATCTGCCTGGGACTTTCTTCTATTTTTAAGCTATTTGGTGGACATCAGTGGTCAGGTGAGTTTATAATTGTATTATATTCATGTTTATGGACATAAGTGTAATGGTCTTCTTATTGTAAGCATCATTTAATTGAAATTATTGGTGAACTAAATCAGATAAATTACAAATTCTCTCTTGTATGTTTGCATTTGTTCTGAAAATGCAAAAGTTTATTCAATAGTAAATGCTTGGTGTACTTGAAGTTGGATTGGTGTTTTGTCAATTCTTGAGCTGCCGGCAAATTGATTTACTAAAGTAATTGAATACAATCACGGTCCTCAGTTTGATTTTTTTTTTTTTTCCTTTGCTGCCTTTGCACTGTGTTTTCTTATAGCCCATGTTGATGGCAATTTTTTAGTTTGTGCATGGCTAAGATCATTCACATTATCTATTTTATGAAGTGTCATGATTAAGTTCAAGGATTGTATTCTACAAGTACTTGGTCAGGCATGATTCGGTACCATGTTGACCTTTCCTGTAGATCAAGTTCTCAAAGCATATAAGCGGTTGTATTTGCTAGAAAAATGTTATTACCTTTTGTATAATAAGATTAGTATCTCGAATGTATGACACAGATGCTGTGAAATTTTTTTCATGCAGGTCCACTTGTCACATGATGATATAAACAAAGTACAGCTTGAGTTAGTTCCGATGCTTCAAGAAATTATTTTTGAATGGCTAATCATCATCTTCTTTACCATCACACCGTCTGCACCGGCTGTAACTGAAGACTTCAATTCTAAACTTTCATCATTACAAATAGGTAGGTTTATGATGTTTTAATATATTTTGTATCACTGTGCAGATGATAATTTACTTAGGTTGACATGGACTTATCATTGTAAGGGGATAGAGGCTCACATGATTATTCCCTTTCTCAAATATGAAGAAACAAATAACAAATTAATGAGATAAGTTTTTTAAAAATAAAGATGAAAATTTGGATGTAAATTGTTTGAATCAAGAGATACCTTCTCAATGTCTTTTAATTTGATGTCAAAATCTAAAATTTGGATTGACTAAATTTAAGCAATAGTATATGAAAGAAATAAAAGATAGAAATAAAATGTGAAATGCATAATGTAGTAGAAGCCACATGGGGCTTATTGAGAAAGACAGTAGGTCCTAAAATTCATCTCACCCAAGAATGTCTATGTAGATTTATATTTTATAATGAAGGGGTGGATAGAGATTGAAAATTCGTTTTAATAAGCTCTCCAATAAAATGCTTTCATTGTACCCAAGTTTTTTTTTTCTTGATATCTTAGCTGGAAATATGGTTAAAATGAATCAGATGTGTGTTGCATTTATATATTTAAGATTGTAAACTGTAAAATTATTCAGCACATTACAGCTTATGCTCAATGGCTAAAGATTACATCTGCTGGCTGCTAGATATTCCCAAATATTAGCAGATAGTTACTAGTTAGAGAGGATGAAAAGACGGGTATAGCTTAAATAGAGGAGGTGAGTAGGGAGTGGGATTCAGCTTTGTCAGCAAAGGGTAAACAGTGTAGTGGCTTGGTTGTAAAGGAAAACCTTTGGAGGGGAGATCTTTTTCCTTGTTCTGTTCATTTTCTGTCATGCAATAAAATCACTTTTTTCTTTTCAACATTTGCATTTGTGGCTTACTGAATTGAATGCATATAAGCCATACTGCTGATATTGTTTTAACCTATTTGTGCACGATACAGATAACAACATGGGGAAACAATTATGGAATGAGAAGCTTGGCAGATGTGACTTTACATTGGCTTTTATATTCTTGCTCAACGTTGGAAGTTCATCCATAGATCATAGCCACGTTTCTTCAGAACATTTTTCAAATGTGCAGAGTTTTATTAATAAGACAAGAGACTTCATCAGTTGGATTATTTGGGGCCAGGCTGGAGGATCTTCTACTTTCTTGAGCCGTTCTATTGATCTTGCATTTATACTTTTCAAGCATGGCCAGTATGGTGCTGCTGAGGTTATTTACTTGTCCTTTTTTTTTTTTCCTGAATGGGATATTGATCTCTTCTCTCCCTCTCTCTCTGTAGTTATCTTTACTGAAAATATCTTGTATTTCAATTTCCAAACATTTCAAAAGCAATTGCTTATGATTGCGGAAGCACATTTACTAAAAGAGAAGACATCCCAAAGTATTCAAGATGATGATGGTGGATGGTGCATACGCCATCATCTTCTAGGATGTTGCTTACTTGCACAGGTGCAATGTGGATTACATGCAACCCAGAAGGATAAAAAAGTTTCTGAGGCCATTCGCTGCTTTTTTAGGTATGACAACTCCTTTGAAATATTTCTCTTTTTATTATTTGCATCATGTGATACAAATTTTACATTTTCATCCTGTAAGTTGATTAATGAGTTAAGTTGTATTGTTTAATTTCCACTTTATTGAGTTTTTTAACTTGAGTGTAATTGAGAATAAAAAGGTCTAAATGGAAGCCATTTTACTCAAATTACTCGAAATCAAGGTCCTATCTAGATTGGAGAAGGCTGTGTCTGTAAATTGTGTGATCATTCCACAGATCATATAATCTTGCCTAAAGTACAAAATTATATTTAAACACATGCATATAAAATAGCATATTTAAGAATAATAACCATAGAATCACGGCTAAAATTTAATTAAACTTAATTGAATATGCATAAGGAGGACATGCACTTGCACACAACTCACATGTCACAAGTGTACTAGAGCCTGAGTTACCAACTGCAACAGCTGCACGTACATTAGCACACTTGAAGACATTTACAATGTTGCAAAACAGAATAGTCCATGCTGAACCCACACAAAACAGTAAGTTGAGGCTGTAGGAGGGGAATAGGTAACCAGAACCATACATAACCCAGCTGACATGAACCATCTGCCAGGGTGCCACGCATCCATATCAGATATGGATCCAAATATCCAATACCTATACTCCTCATTGATACATACTCCCTCCGAACTCAAATATAAGCAAAAACACCATATGTGGTGGTCTAAAATATATGCTAATCTTAAGCAATTTCACCCTTTTTAGTGATACCATTCCCAAAATACCCTTCATTTAATTGAGATTCTATTTTCATTGACCCCTTTTTTATTCTTAATTTAAAGTTTGAATGAAAGGAAGTTTAGGAAAAAAGTTTATTTTTTAAATGAGATTAGTAAAGCTAAATGAAAATGATATTAACTTTCTTAGGGTCTGTTTGGGGTGGTTGCGAGTTTTTGGTTTTTAAACATAATTTTCAAAACAAAACACGTTTGACAAAAATAGAGCTGAAGTGGTTTTTAAATCATTTCCAAAATACTTTTACACTCATTTTCAAAACAAAATACTTAGTTTTAAAAAAACACACATTTCTCACATTTGGCAATTGTACTTTTTGCTGCTACCACTACCACCACCATCACTACCATCAATGTCACTATCATCGCCACCGCCAATGCCACCACCACTAATGCCACCACCACAGCCACTGTCACTGCCGTCACTACCGCTACCACCAATACCAACTTTGTCATCGCCACCACTAGCTGCCACCATCGCCACTGACATTTCTACCACCGCTACCACCACCACCATTGCCACCAGCAATGCCATTGCCACCACCACTATTACTATCACCGCTACTACCACCACCATTTGCATTGCTACCACCACCGCTACCGCCACTGGCAGTGCAATCACCACTGATATCTCTACAGCCGTTGCTACTGACACCACCACCATTATCATTGTCGTCACCCCCGCTCAAAAACACTCTTAAACTAATTTTAATATAATATGAAACTTTCAAAATGAGTTTATTTTGAAATTAATCATTTTAAAACCTGGTTTTAAATTTTTTTGAAAATAAAACTAAAAACTAGTTGTTATTTTTAAAAATTTTGAAATTCAAACCTAAAAACCACCCCAAACACGGCCTTAATTAGTTTGAAATTCAATTAGTTTTTTTTCCTTGTATTAGAATCTGGAGACAGTATCTATGAAGTATCCAAGGCAGCAAGCCTTTACTAAAAGTAACAAAAATCTAATATAGCCAGATATGAGATATAGTAGAATGTACAAGATAGAAACATAGAAGCATTGTCTCTGAATGAACCAAAAATAAAATTGTCCTCTTTATAGATGAATGCTCATGAAGGGAATGAGATTGATATTATTCCTGTTTGTGGTCAATAAGCATTTTGCAGTGATTTATGACAAATGATTTATATTTTTTATTTTGTTTTAATCAGGTCCGAGAATTATGTTCGTAATTTGGATTTGCAAAATTAGAGTGATATTTATTATTTTTTTAATGAATTTTTACCATATGTAGATATGTTTCTTGCATGTATTGTCCTATATATACTTTAAGAATGTGTATTGTATCAATGCATCATAGCCTGCCACCCAGAAGTAGATTGAACCACCATCCACTAGCCAGCTAATGTCAAAATAGCTCCAAGCAACCAAGCATATAATGCAATAACTGATTGAAGCAAGCTAGCAACCAACATCTAACTGTTCAAATCCACCAAGCAGATAAAGAGAGTGGATTGGAGAGATTAGGGTGACAGGCTTGAGTGTGCTCCAGGCCTCCAGCTAGTCAAAATGGCAGAAGATGAACTAAGGCTTTCTAAGGGTCTTAAAATTTGGGTGAGGTCTTAGCCTCTCCCCCCTCTTTTGGGTTTTAATTTTTAAAAATAAGTATTGTCCAATCCCATCAATCCTATGCCTAAACACAACATGTGTTTTTGTGTTTGGGAGATCAGAATCAATTGTCAACTTAGAAATCTCATACACAACAGTTTTCATGTGTTTTTGTGTCTATATCTGTATTTATGCATATATATATGTGTGTATATGTTGGCTTTCAAATTTTTATACTACATTTGTTTTAAGCTCTATGCATATTTGCTTTTGGTTGCCTAGAAGTATGACCCATCACTGTTGGTGTTTAATTCAGGTCTTCATCTGGAAATGGTGCATCTGAGGCTCTGCAGAGTTTATCTGATGACTTAGGAATTCCATATCTTGGCTTTAGTGAGTATTGCTGTAGCTGAATTCTAATTATTTTAAGCAAATGGATAATCTTAAGTTTTGATTGGTTATTACTTTTTATGGTTTTTATGCAGGTGGTTGTACATCAATTGCTGCATGGAAGCTTCAATACTATCAATGGGCAATGCAGTTATTTGAACGTTATAGCATTAGTGAAGGTGCTTGCCAGTTTGCTCTTGCTGCACTTGAGCAAGTTGATGAGGCTCTATATATGAAAGATGACAAGTGCACAAACAACTCAGTTAATGAATCAGTGACAACCATCAAAGGACGACTATGGGCAAATGTTTTCATATTTGCGTTAGACCTTGGTCGATTTTATGATGCATATTGTGCAATAATTTCAAATCCAGATGAGGAGAGCAAATACATCTGCTTGAGACGTTTCATAATTGTTCTTTATGAACAAGGAGCTATAAAGGTTGGACCTACTATGATAAACCCTTCTGACTTTTCTTGGTTGATTGATCTCTACTTAATTATTTCTTTAGCTTGATGTTTAAAATAGAATGAATAGATATCAAACTATCCATTTTGCAATAATACCTTCATGCTACTGTCTTCAAAGATTGATTGCAAGAGCGTTAATTAGTGATGACTAGAATTAGATTAAAGTAATGACAAGAATTAGTGATGATTAAAGTGGGTATTTAACTCCTACATCATTTTGCAGAGATGTAATTTGTAAATGTATGTAAGTCTCTGCATATAGGTTGCCATTTTATGCTAATGATATTTTTGATATATTCCCAATTACTGTACTGTATCTGTTATGATTCCTATACTTTCCTAGTTAAAAATAGTGTGATGTTATTCCTCACGTAACATGATTTCCTCCAGATTTTTTATACTTTTCCTTCACATTTTTTTGGTAAAATTTCCATCCACTTATTTTAATTAGTACCCTTCCCTCCTCATCTTTAATTTTTTATTCTTTACAGATTCTTTGCAGCGATAAACTTCCCCTTATTGGTTTAGTGGAGAAAGTGGAGCAAGAGCTTGTGTGGAAGGTATGCCCTAACTGAACAAATTGAGTGCTGTTAATTTTGAAGTTTTCTTCTATGTGCATAATTTCTACGTTCGTAATATGTAGGCTGATCGATCAGATATTTCTGTGAAGCCAAACTTGTATAAGTTGCTTTATGCATTTCAATTGCACCGGCATAATTGGCGACAAGCAGCAAGCTACATGTACATGTATTCCGCTCGTTTGAGAACTGAAGCAGCTTTGAAAGATTGTGTAGGCAGTTCCTTGATGTTGCAAGAGAGGCTGAATGCACTCTCTGCTGCAGTCAATGCACTGCATCTTGTTCATCCTGCATATGCCTGGATTGATTCATTAGCTGAGGGAAGTTCTATTGTGAATGAACATTATCCAAGTAAGAAAGCTAAAAGAACCCCAGATGAACATTGTAAGTAATTTCAACAACTAAAAGCCATGCCAGTAGTTGTGAAGTTATCATTTCATTACGGATTTATGATGTTATATCAACATTTTTACTTCTCCAATTTTTTAATGGAATGAAATATGCTGGGGCATAAAAAAAAATTATTTATAATATTTCTGTATATTGGATATTCTGTTTCACAATTGTGCTAATAGAGTTTTCTTAAAAGGGACTCTTCAGATATGTTGAGGCATTGGGTAACTTTGTTTCATTAATGTTTTCTTTGTTCACTTTTTGTTTTTTTATTTTTTAGGAGGATCTTACCCTCCTCTGTCTTGATGAATTTCTTTTATCATTAAAAATATTGTGCTAATTTGTTTTTTTGAGTGGCGGTGACACATTATCTTCAACTTTACAGCAGCAGCTGATAATGATGCTGAGCCTCAAGGTTGGCAGTCCTCTATTGATATTGAAAAACTTGAGAATGAGTTTGTGCTAACTTCAGCAGAGTATATGCTGTCACTGGTAAATATCAAGTGGACATTTTCTGGTAAGTGTCTTTTCTTTTCAATTGCCTGTGAAGCGTATGGCTGCTGCTTCCACGTGACTGATGATATCAAGTTTCAATGTACTTAGTATTTTTCATTTGATAGAATTTTAACTTTTTTTTAAAGGAAAACACGGAGCTCTATCAGACTTGGCTGATCTTCTTGTCCAAAACAGTTTATATGATATGGCTTTTACAATCCTTTTCAGATTTTTCAAGGGTTCTGGACTGAAGAGGTGTACATCCTGAACTTAAGTTGTGTGCACTCACACCCACATGCACCGACACATGTATGTGTATTGTTATGATTATAGATACTACTTGTTCTTTCTTTTTAGGGAACTGGAAAGAGTGTTGTCTGCTATCTCATTGAAATGCTGTCTTGACAAAGTGGAATCAACTTGGGTTGAGTATGTTGACCTATTCCTTACCATTCTTTTTAAGAACTTTTTTTAATTGTAAATTGTTGAAATAGGATACCTGACTTTACCGGTCATTCAGATGGCTTTAAAAGTTGTGCTTTCATTATTGTTTATTTAGTAATTTGGCATGTACCTTATTTTCAGTTTTTTTTCTCTACACTGTTCCTGTCAGTTTGAATTGTGTAATGTATGTTTTTTTTATTTCAGGGAACACAGTCATTTATTGAACTCATCAAAGCATGAGATGGTCGTCCATGGTTCACCTGTTACAGTTTCCTCGACTCCACAAACTGACAGAAACAGTCGTTGGGCAACACTCAAGCTTTACCTTGTTTGTATCTTATGCTACCATTAGATGATTTTACATTTTTATGCTTCACCTATTCATAACTGGTTTTTTAATGTCATATTCAATGAATAAAGGGTATTCCCCCCTAAACATTTGGTCATTTATTGTATATGTTGTGTGATGGTTTGGGAATGAAGAGGGGAAACCTTCATGCAAGTGTAGATTATGTGATTTGATGTATCAAGTTGAGAAGAATGCTAATTTTTTTCAGTAAGCATTAATATTGTTATTATTATTGAGAAAGAAACTTATCAAGGAAGAAGATTTTTTATTTTTATAATCATTAGTAATTTGGTAGGAGCTAGGATGGTGTCATTTTCTTTGACTTTCTTTTGATTTGTATCTGGACCTATAATATAATGGATGTCTTGTCTCTTTAGTTGGAGTCAGGTCTTGAGATTCTACTACTTTTTACCCCTACATTTAAAGGGTGTGGGAGGAATTTAAACCCCTAAAAACTTGTCATATTGGAATCAGTGTTCATTCAGCTGTGTAGATGGTTACAGATGAAAATTTTCCCTTGTTAAAATTTAGAAGACATTTTTAGTCTTGTACAAGTCTCTTTACAGTTTTTCTTAATTGGGGTAAAATCCTGCTATTTTGTTGTGTGTGGTTGTTTAAGTCAACGTTTAGCTATTTGCATTTTTGAGTCCCTGGTTCACCCTTTCTTTAAAATTGATCCTAAATTGCAGGAAAAGTATAAGGAACTTCATGGTAGATTACCGATTATTGTTGCCGAAACTCTTCTACGCTCAGATCCTAAGATTGAATTACCTCTTTGGCTTGTACAATTGTTCAAGGTAATTTTCTCCACTGAAAACTGTAGTCTCTAATTGGGGTTCATTGATCCAAGAGAATGGCTGCTTATTTTAAAATTCTGTCTTTTGTAGCATTTCTATAAAACATTATATGATTTCTATTTTCAAATCTAGCTAAAATTTCCAATTTCCCATGAAACTATATAAATGCCAGACTAGTTGCATCTGCTACAAAATCATGCAGCCAGCCTTGGCTTCTATAATGTAGGATCTTGTACAGTTACTAATATTGTTTGTGTGGCTTGTGACAGGAGGGTCAAAAAGAAAGGTCGTGGGGGATGACTGGCAGGGAATCAAATCCTGCATCTTTATTTCAGCTTTATGTTAGCTATGATCGATATGCAGAAGCTACTTATCTTTTGCTCGAGTGCATAGACTCATTTGCTTCAATGGTAAATGATTTTTACTCTTACTAATGATCAATTTGATGTTTTGTGTGTAAGATGGTATATGATATCTAGACAATTAGTTTTATCACCAGACTTTTCAACATAACTTGAGTTGTCTGTCTGTCACTTTGTAATATTACTCAGAATGTTTTTGTTTTGTAATGGAAATTGAAATTTATTTTACAGTTTTGTAACTCCCATGTTTGATATTTGTTACCTTTATACTGGAAAATTGTTCTTGTTAATGGACTTAACGGTATAGACTGAAGAATGTTTCAGTTTAAATGCTACTTAATGGATAATTAGAAACAGTTCATTAGGATATGTTAAGAGGTTACTGTAGGTGCTGAAAATTTTGGTTGGAGTTTGTGGTCTGAGTGACTGTAGTGCTGAAAATTTGATGTGGCTTAGCTTGTTAAAGTTTCTGGTTTGTTAAAGGGTTGATTCATGAGGAACGTTTTTGGGTCCTATTTTGTGTTAATGGGACACGAGGAAAGGTTGTTTCAGGAAGGACGAGTCTAGTTGTTCTACCCTCATGCATTTTCTGACCATTGTCAAGTTTGTGTCTATCAATGTCGAAATCCAAGCTATTCTTCCCTGTCTTATCCTATGTACGACCAAGGGTGCCATCAGCTTGCAACAGGTGTGTTGCAGAATATATATCCCTCCTATGTGAGGCTAAGAGTGAGAGTGATGAGTGCCTTGGGCAGTCTTTCTGGTCATTGCCCGACCGAGAGGTGCAACCAAAGATGTCACAGGTTTGGGAGCAGTTGTCCCAGTTTTTCTTCTTTGTCATTAGGTGGTACAGGCTCTGTTCTTCTCTATGGAGTGCTGAGTTTCTCTTCTCATGGTGATAGCTTCCTATTAAAATGGGTTGCAATTTCTTCTCCTGTTATATTGATATTTATGACAGAGTATTGTGGCAACAGGCAAATTTATATGGTGTGTTATGCAGCAGCAGTGATACTTGTCCGTTATGTATTTAATAGTGTTGCTAATATTGTTTTGCAGAGACCAGCAGATATAATTAGAAGGAAAAGACCATTAGCTGTTTGGTTCCCATACACAACTATTGAGCGGCTACTATACCAACTTGAGGAATTAATCAGAATGGGCCACATGGTAGATCACTGTGACAAGCTCAAAAAAATGTTACATGGTTCTTTACAGAATCATCTGAAGATGGTAGGCATATTGTCTTCCTCTTATGTTTTATTTTATTTTTGGTTGCTTAGCACAAATGCTCATACGAGTCTATTTGTTTCCACATTTCAGTTGAAGGTGGACTCTGATGATGCTGTTTCTGTATCTTCTTGATTGCTGCTTACACTGACCACCGGAGGTTGTAGATACTAGAGTGTTCACGTTGCTCTTAATTACTCGCTGTATTAACTGGTTTGTCTTTTTTATTTTGCCTCCCCTGTCATTTCCTTTTACTTTTAGTTCCTCTATTATGGTTTTATGGCTTGTTCCTTTGAGTGATCATTTCTCGGTTGAACAGCATAATATCCGGTAAAAAAAAACCTTGGCAAGTTGGCACGGAATGCTGAAATTTTGGAATGAAAAAGCTATGGCATAGGAGGATATTTCCCCTTCTCTTACAAAAGGAAAAGGATAAAATATAACCCAATGATGGCCACGGCCTAATCAGTCAGGAATTGAAGATGTAGTCCGTATAAATCCATGTCCACAAAACCATATAAAATTTGTATATGATTTATCCACAGGAAATTTCGGGCAAGGTTGACTGACTTTGCTTGATATGGGTGCTATGGCTAGATTGGCACAATAGCAGTTCGACTGATTGCAGGGAGATTCAGTATATAGAATGAATGACTAGTGGATGAACATGTTACTCGTTTTTTCTCCACTGAAGCTTGACGAAGTGTTCTGGCCCAAATCCAATTAGAGGACATGATTTAATTTGATGCCCATAATTTGTAATCTACAAAGTTTGAAAATAGTTTAATGAGCAACTCAGCCAGGGATATAAAACCCTACTTGGTTACTAAATTGCCATTTGAAAATATCTCCCTCAAACCCTACGTATGTGTTGTAATGATTATAGCCCTTGAACATTATTGATTGACATTTTACTGAGCCTTAATTACAAGCACAGCAATTTCTTGAACTTACCAAAATATTTTTGGTTTTTGTTCAGCATACCAAATATTTACTATTAAGAATGAGAAATGATAGTTATACAACTTACCCAAGTATATACCAGAATTATGGAAGATAATAATTGATGTCAGCGAGATGCAAATGAGTGTTGTATGCGTATCACAACTCTTAAAAAATATAGTAATTTCCTAACCCAATATGTACTGTTTTGTTTGGCAATGAATAATTGAATAAGTAAAATAAAGTTATAAGTATTGAAAAACTAATAGTCAAAATTTTAAATGAAATAAGATGTCAAATAATGTATATAATTATTAAATCCAAATAAAGATGCTATGTACATGTATCATTAAGGTTATCATGGTTATAATAAAAGTTGTTGGAGCTAATAATTAAATGCACATTATAATAAAAGCTATACTAGTCAATTCTTTTAATGTTTATATGGAGATTATAATAAAAGTTGTTGGAGCTAATAATTAAATGCACAATATAATGTTTTTATACTAATTTAATTATAAATGATCATGTTTATTGACTTTTGTAATAATTAACTTAAAAGTTATATTGAGATAATAATATAAAGAAAATTTATACTGATACTACATGATTAAACTCTAAAATATCATAATCTATTTTTTTTAGTTAGTTACTATGCATTGTCGATATAAACAAATTTACAATGTCAAACTAATTATAAATCATAGTATGAATTTTAAGATATTCCTTCCAGATGAAATATAAGAAAAAAAATTAATTCATATCCATTAAAAAAATTAGTTAACACTTTAATTTTGATAGTCTCAATAAAAAATAATTCATTTTTTAAAGTATTCTCTACATTTAATTAGATAGGACAAAAAAAAGTTAAGGTTATTAAAAATAAAATTCTAATTAAATGAAGGATATTTGAGAGCTGATATCATTAAATAAGAAAGTTAAAATATGCTTATATGTTAATCCATTACTTAATAAAAAAATTACAGTCCAGGGAAGTGATATGATTACATTTCAATATATACATTATTTACTCTTTTATAATGAACTATAGCTATGAACTTTGTGAAAAAATTACCAAGTCTAATTGCAAGGATAAAGTCTGGGTTGTGGTAGATTGATTGAGCATATATGCTCATTTTTATAGCATCCGATCATTTAGTGCTGCACAAATGGTTCAGGTTTTCTTGATATTTACAAATCCCCCATTCACTAGCATGTTTAGGACAGCATTCTTACAACAGTTGGGAGATTAGAATTTAATTGATAACGTTTGTTAAATATGTTTAATATCTGATTAAAAGAATTACTTTTTTATATATTTTTTTAATGATAATACACAATTTTGAAGATTATTGATCAAAAGTTAACTGACTATTTTCTAGATAAACTTTTATTCCTTAATTTTGTGTAACAATTGATTTAAATACAAAACTAGTCAATACAAATATTTTCTATCTTCTCTTTATTTATTTTTATCATCTTAAAATCACTTTTTACTTAATATATCCAAACGCCACTTATTCATATGACTGATTATTAGAATCAGCTATAGATCCAATTCAAGCACTAAAATGTTGCATTGCAAGATTCCATCTTAAACAAAATAGAGGAATTAAACAAAGAATTTGCTTTCAAAATATAATATTGCTTATATTGGAATAGAATAACCAGTACTAGTAACATAAAAAGAAGAAAAATAACAAACACTATATCTTTATAACACCAGCTCCTAAGACTATCGTCTCACCCACTACCAAAAAAGAAGTTACATAGACATTAGCTTTGGTCCATTGTCTGGCATACCCATCCCAGCAGCTACATCGGCATCAAGTTGAGTATGTGGTGCAGGACCCATCATTTGTTTTATACTGCACAAAGAAACTGTAATATCAGAATCAAAATCATTCCACTCCAATATATAGAAAGATGCCATGTGCGAGCGATGTTGGCATTATAGGTTTGGTCTTCTAACACGTTACCTTTCTCTCCAATCTTATCGTAACTCAATTTCTAAACAACCCAACACCAAATTATAGGGGGTGAAAAGTTGCTAAATTATTCATATGCATTTTTTGTCTAACGATTCTAATAAAGAGAAATGCCACAAACACCCTATTTTGAATGAAGACACTATTATTGAGCGAGAATTACTTCAGAAATTGTGGTTTTTCTTTTTTAATTTAATATAAGCAAATTCTGACTATATACGTCATTGAACTGAATATGAGCTAATCACATGCATGACTTCATTAACCACTTCCCATCCATAATCTATACTGGTCTTCCAGCTTGGTTATTCCCCTTTTGTTACAGAGCCCAGATGAAGGATAAATTTCATTTTGATTAAATCTCAAGCTCAATATAATTTATCTTAACAAGCTTGAGTTTACTAGTATTCTGTTCAAATCCACTCAATTATTTTATCACTACTAAAAAGCAAGATATGTTCCTTTCATAGTGCCCAACTGCTTTATGTTTTCACACATCTGAAAGCTCATACATTAAAAACATGAGTAGCCTCAAAACTCAAAAGCAATTCTATAAATCTAATAATCAATCTTCACCAAAATATGGGGAGAATGTAGGATAGGATTCAAAACAAAGGGGATTAAAAAACAGAAGCAAAATTAAAAGAAGCATACCGCTTCTTGTGTCGTTTGGTCTTAAAGTGCTCATCCCTCACGGCTACATTGGAAAAGTACCGACTGCACAAATCAAAACAATAACTCATACTAAATCAAAAACCCAACCAAAAAAGGCAGCTGTAGACAAATATTTCAGCATTCTTAACAATAACAACAAAATGAAACAAACAAAATGAGAATTAAGGAGCAATAAATAAATGATTTTTCTCCCATGTTCCAAAACGGAGAAGTGGGATGAGATTCAAAAGGCTTGTGAGAGAGATGAAAAACTACTCCAATTGAAACAGCAAGTAGGAAATGCTGGTGATGCTAACTCAAAAATACATTAGTTGAAAGGTAATGGTTCCTATTTCCTAAAGTGCAGCATATCAGGGAAGTCATCTTACAGAGACTCCACTCTTTTCATCAATGGAATAATCAGAATAAAAACTGTTTATGAAATCAGTTTTTAAAACCAAAAACTCGAAAGTGAATCAAACCTGCCCTAAAAAATCTGTTTTCTCTCTTCTTCTATATTCTTCCCCTTCTACCCCTTTTTTTCTCTTCTGTCCCTATCACCTACACTTGACATGGCAGAGTAACACCCCAAACTTTTCAACCCCATGTTATAGAATCATCAAATTTACAAACTTTTTCTATAATGACAAAAAAAAGCACCAAAAAAATTGAGGAAGAAAAGGAAATTACTCGCAGTGAAGGCAATAGTACTGGCCCATCCCAGGCAAATCTTCATCGAGGGGTAAAGGGGCTCTCTCTTCATCGGGTTTGTTCAGCTGCGCATAAACCATGTCGTCCCCTTTCAACTCAAACTTCGTACGCCGCGCTGTCTTGTGAGAATATCTTCTCTTCTTCACGTTCCTATGCGGACATTTGCCTCCCATTGTTAGGGTTTCTCAGCTCTGATTCCACTTCCTTTGTGCCTTGTAATTAGGGTTTTTCTTTTCAAGGAGACTAAGAAGGATGAAACGACGGCGCTTCAAATGTCTTTTGCTAAAATAACTGCAGGCTGAGGCAGCTGCGTCTTTGCCAATGGCACTGGGCGTCTAATGTGTGTCAGTGTCATAATGGGCCTGCTTTATTGACAGGCCTAATTAGTATGATATTTGGATGGCAATTGTTATTTACACACTTCAATTTTTTTAGAAACATGTTGTTTTTTATATTTTGGAAATTATTTTTAGGAATTTGCTGAAATTTTAACATAAAATTCCAATACATTCCAGAAATTGCTTTCTGGAAGTGTTAAAATTTTAACATTTCAGAAAATATTTTTTTGTAAGTGTTAAAATTTAAACCCTTAGTAAAAGCTAAGAAATTATGAGATTCCAGAAGAAATCGTAAGAATATTAATCCTGTAGATGTATTGGCACTTCAATTATGGTGATGACAAACCTTTTCTAAGTTGAGTAATCATTGAAATCATGTCTTGTCTGTCAATGAAGTTGCTCCTCTGGTTGAAAAGTAAAATTTTCTCGACAAGGAGAACACATATAAGCACTAGGGTATTTTGCAACTTCAACATCAACCCCCCCCCAAGTTAGCTTCCAAAAAGTACTTTTTTGAGTGTTAAAATTTTAACACTTCCGAAAATAGATATTTTTGAAAAAAAACAATAATGAGGACACCTAATCGACTTAAACATATTTAGTTGAGAGTAGTTTTTGTAGGAAAAAAAAAAGAATGACAAGTTGGGGGTTTAATAGCAATGTAGGGTGCCAATAGTAGGCCCATGTTGACATTTGACCTAGTGTTGGTATTGTTTATCGTAGAAACTGGATGTGTCAATTGGTATGGATGGGTTTAGACGTTTAGTGATGAACTGGATGTAAGAGAATTGGGCCTAATAACCATGGCACAATCGACCTATGAGGCGATGGGTGGATCAAAGCCCCCATGACCATAGTAGCTTGAGGAGAAATAAAATTTATAAATGAATAATATTTTTTCCAAAAAATAAATGTCATTCTCATTAGTCATATCAATTATTCTCAATATCAAATAGTCAAAAGTAGATGTCAAAGTTTTAACTAAATACACACTAAAAAAAGAACCTAGTAGCATTGTACCAAAAAAAAAATAGCATTGGCAATTGATTTTTGCTAGTGTGTTTGATATTTGCTTGTGTCAGTTAGCTCTTGCCATTCATCAAGATTCGGTACATCATCATTTATATCTTGTGTTGATAAGCCTTGACTATTGTTGGATCTATCCATTTAAATTGGGTTAGAAGGTCATGGAGATTACTCTACTCAGCCTAATTTTAATATAGTTTTTATTTGGACTAAATTTACTTATATTTCTTTAGGTATTTTTATGCTGTTATTTAATTAGAATTGAAGTTTTACTTCGATAACTTGCATTAAATGTTAACATAAATTATGAGAGAAAAGTCTGATGTTGATTGAAAAACAACACAAAAATATTTAAGGAACTAAATCTTAAGTTTTATCCTTTCTATTTCAGGGAGAAGTTTTTTATGCTTTTAAAATTATAATGTATTGCTCCATACTAACAATTATTAACTAAACGATTCTTTAAAATTATAATGTATTGCACAACTGAAACTTTTTATTTATTTATTGCGGATACCTAATCAACATAAACATATTTAGTTGAGAGTATTTTTCTTTTAAAAAAAATGAAACTTAGGGGGTTTAATAGCAATGTACCCCTGCCAATTGTAGGCCCTGGTTAACATTTGACCTAGTGTTGGTATTGTTTAGGTAACTGTTAAGGGCACCCAACAAAAAGGTATACCCAACATAACATGTGAAATTCTGATTTTATCCTTTTGTAAGTTCAATATGGATTAACAATCGGTAGACCCATAGGATTTTTTAATTTTTTTTCAAAAATATAATTTACAAATTAATAATTCAAACAAGATTCAAACCTATGACTTTCGCATTATTAACACAACGCTGAAACCAACTAAGCTAGTAGATCAACTATGTTATAAAATAATTAATGTCGTTATATATAACACTAAAATTTCTAATGTATATTTAATGCACATGTAAATTTACATAATAAATTTTTATCTAATAATTAATTTGTTTTCATATAAAAATTGTAAATAAAAATCATAAGTTTAATAAAAATTTACATATGTAAAAAAATACCAAATTTATTTAATTATCAATTATTTTAATAAACATCTAAATACATCATTCAATTAAATACCATTTTTTTTAATTTTCAATCATTATAATAAACATCCAAATACATCATTCAATTAAATATCAAATTTGTTTAACTATTAATTACTATAATAAACATTTAAATACAACATTTAATTAAATATCAAATTTGTTTAATTATCAATTTTTTAAAATAAATTAAATATATATAAAAAATATAATTTAAAAAAAATTCAAAACATACATATTGTCAATTCATATATTTTGAATTTTTCAATACGCACTTCTTCTTCTCTGACCATGAAAAATCACCGAACTTAATTGTATATCTATAAATAACACACATACACTACCAACGACAATAAATACTCACAAAATGACGCTAACGGAACAAGTTACATTAGGGGAGTGCGGTTTTACAAAAAGAAAGACGCTGCAAAAATGAAAAAGCTAATATGTTATTTATAGCCAAAAATACCATAAGGACATTTTCAATATTTTGGAAAACTATTGGATGTACCAACAAAAATGTTGAATGCTCCAAGTAATTCCTTATTGTTTATCATAGAAATTGGATGAATTAATTTCCACGGATGGGTTTGGTGATGGGGGAGTTGATATTGGTCCCTCTATAATTACTATTAGCCCCTACTAGATACACAAAAAGACCAAAATACCCTTTCCTCCAATTATTGGCACCCATCCTTTCCCAGTGACCTTTATGCCTTCCTTTCTTTCCTCTTTTCCTTTCTTCCTTCTTATCTCATGAAGCTCTTTCATTTGCAAGGTATTTATTTTTTCGGGTTTGATATTCCAGTATGATTGTGATTTTGTTGTGCAATTTGTATAATGAAATCACGATTCCATTTTTTTTCCTTTTTCTGACAACCTAAAGGAATCTCAATTTCATTGTGTTGCAAATTATGTAATACAATGAAATCAAGATTTCCTTACAATACGGGAGCAAGAAAAAAAATAAAACAATCACAATATTGTTACATGAGTTTTTTCACACCCCCATTACATAATGGAATCGTTGTGTAATATTTTTCACAACCCCAATTACCCAACAAAAGTATGATTATGTTGTGTATTATATAACAGAATCACACTTCTATTGCATAACATTTTTCGCTCCCCACTAGTGCAAGTATGTTTCTGCTATACAAAGTAGGAAAGGGTAGTTTTGGAAATTTAAAATGTTGGTAAGGACCAATAGCAAAGCTAGTGAGACCAATAGCAAAGCTAGTGAGACCAATAGCAACTCCCTAAGTGATGTAAGAGAACTGGGCCGAATAACCTTGGCACAATCGGGGACATGCTAGGTGCACCAAGCAACATTGCTGGTGCACCCAGCAATTAGGTGAATGGGCAAAATTGCCCTTGCGTTAAAAAAGATAATTTCTTCTTCCGGAAGAACCTTCTTCCGGAAGAACAATTTGTGTTCTTCCGGAAGAACCTTCTTCCGGAAACTTTCTGGAAGAACCTTCTTCCAGAAGCTTTCCGGAAGAACCTTCTTCCGGAAGAACAATTTGTGCTCTACCGAAAGAACCTTTTTCCGAAAACTTTCCGGAAGCTTTCTGGAAGAACCTTCTTCCGGAAGAACAATTTGTGTTCTATCGGAAGAACCTTCTTCCGGAAAGCTTCCGGAAGAAGGTTCTTCCGATAGAACAAATTGTTCATCCGGAAGAATCTTCTTCCGGAGAAGTTACCGGAAGAACTTCTTCCGGTCACTTCTCCAGGAGAAGGTTCTTCTGGTAGAATAAATTGTTCTTCCGAAAGAACCTTCTTCCGAAAGAATAATTATTTTTTTTAACACAGGGACAATTTTGCCCATTCACTTAATTGTTAGGTGCACCAGCAATGTTGCTGGGTGCACCTAGCATGTCCCGCACAATCGGCCTATGTAGCGATGAGTGGACCAAAGGTTACATGACCATAGTAGCTTAAGGAGAAATAAAAATTATAAATTAATAATATCTTAATGTCATTATTCTCATTACTCATATCAATTATTCTCAGCATCAAATAGTCAAAGATGTCAAATTTTTAACTAAATACGCACCCCAAAAAAGAATAGCATTGCACTTGTATTGGTAATGGATTTTTACTAGTGTGTTTAATATTTGCTTGAAAAAAGCTAGTATGTATCAAAAAATCATTTCTATCTGGTATTGATAAGCCTTGGACTATTGCTGGGTGTATCCATTTATGGGTTAGAAGGTGATGGAGATTAGCCTTCTTTTGATGTATTTTTTTATTGACAATAATGTATTTTCCTTCTTGCCTTTCTTCATTTTTCTAAAATATTTTTTATTTGGAAAAAAATTACATATATTTATTTAGGTATTTTTTATATTATTTTCTAATTAGAATTGAAATTTCACTTCAATAACTTACTTGAGTTAAATGTTAACATAAATTATGAGATAAAAGTCTAATTTTGATTGAAGAACAACAAAATAAATATTTAAGGAACTGAATCTAAGTTTTATCCTTTTTAGTTTATGGAGAAGTTTTAGATGCTTTTAAAATGATACATGCATTACTTCATACTAATAACTATTAACTAAACGATTTTGTGGTCTACTATAGTTATAACTTATATAAGTCACAAAGGAAATATGGCTAAATATTTAAATGATATTTTCCTATTTATGTTAAAGGACTGCATAAATTTCTATACTTAGCAATTTATATAAATAATTTCTTTTTTCAATCATATGTTTCTTGCACATAATTTTTTTCACACAACAACTCATTTCACGCTCGTTGCAATAATCCACTAACGTAAATGGTGCGCTATTTCCTATGAGAGTTACACGTTATATGCAACTAACATCTTGCCCCTTTACTTTCTTAATTAAAAAAGTTATCTTTATATATTAACACCTTTAATCATCATAACTGATATACATAAAAGAATTTTTTTTCATCTCATCAGAATTCTCTGTTACCAAAAGCATTCGATCTTTTGTCCAGCTTAAACTTTTTTTCTGAGCTATTTTGTCATGTATGCTCCATATGGTTGTTTCGCTCCATACTAAATGTCACAGTTAGCAACAATTATGTAACCTGTGCAGAAAAATATTGCATATAGCGATAAAACCCATTCGAATAACTTGCCAAGGAGGAACCTTCCTACTCTGCACACGCCACACAAGCGTGACAATCACCATTGACTGTCACATGCATGAGACAAAAATTGGTATAAACAGTACTATGTAACGTGTTCTTAAACTAATATAACTATAAAGGTAAGTTAAGTTAAGCATGAATTTCGCACATTAGCATGTGCGGCAGCTATATGCTGTCTGCTGCCAAGTGAGAGATATCTCATTAATTTAATTCCAATGCATGACAAACAAGTAATGTAAGTTACACATTAGTCTACCTCTAAGAAGTGTGAGAACCAAATCTTTGCAATTAAAAGTTAAAGTTTTTTTTTTTTTTTATGACAAGTAAGCTTTCTTAGTAGTTGGAAATTGAGAAACTAATTCCTTAAAAAAAAAGTAAAATATCATTTGAGAGAAATTTTTTTCTCTCCACGTGAGTTATTCTATTTATAAGTGAAATTAAATCTCTACATATACTTAAAGTACTCAAATTGCTTGCAATTGTCACTGGGTCACATCTATCTGTATATTAAAAATTAAAAATGCTTTTATATATTTTATGATCTTCATTAATTTCCCCGTTCTATAAGGCTATTAATTATGCTTGTCTTGCCAGAAACTATAAGAACTGTAAGTACACGTTGTCTGGAGTAAATGTGCAGTGCAAATTAGTATTAAACTCCAAAGAAATTTACTCATGTTCCACATTTTTTGTTGCATGCTGATAAGAAAAGGAAAAGGGTTCGAGACTTCGTTTATATGTATAAATGTATCACATCACAATCATATGATAAATGTTGGCGGCAACACGGGTTCCTCGAAGTATCGTTTGGTCCGTTACCACCAAGACATACACATCATTGTTTGTTTCAAAACTCATGTGTCCAAGTCCAAGTTCTCAACTTCTCATAATCTGATCCATTCAAGTGGTCAAATTTTGGATTTGCCCATTCTGTTTTTAATGCACGAACTTCCCTCGCTAGTCGCCAGTCACTATTCACTGTGGTACAGTTCCAGTGTCATTTTAACTTTTAAGGATGCTACATTTATTTCAATGATACAAGATACTTGCTTCTTAGTTTTTTGATAGTGTGATTATCCGTTTGACAAGCTTCAAACTGCAATATTCCAAACATATTTGTGAATATACGAAGAAATTACAATAAAAAACTTTCATCCTGGCGTGCATATAGCGGATGCTAAACAAAATACTCCATATAGTTTATTAATATTTTATTATATTTGAAAATCATTATATACTGTATAATAGATATCATTAACATAATGCATCTGTGATTTCACACGGCTTAATTTTCAGATACAATTATTGAAAAATAAGTAACTATTTTTGAAAGTAATTTGTTATGAAATATAATATATATGTGAACAAAACGATTTTGTTAGTTTTCCTAAGCCTCAAGCTACCTTATTTGTAATAGTGAATAATTGTACTCTAGTTTTTGACATAAGAGGCAAAAGGAATAGAGAAAATGAAAAAAAATAAAAATAAAAGAAAAGAATGAAAAAATGTAATAAATAGCGTGATATATGATAAAAAAGCTAATAATGATAGAAAAATATTTATTTTATTGTAAGGCAAAAGGTCTCAAAAGTAGAGTGGGACTCGTAATCATTAGTGGCTAACAAAATCTGGACAGAGTTGGTAACGTCACCAACGTCGTAAGCCTATTGAATTGATAGGGTTAATCTAAACCTGTTTTGGCATATATGAACGTTGTCCTCGCAGCCTCTCCTACTCTACCACACACACGAGGTTATAGCCTATTAAACTAATTCAACTAACTAACGTATTGTTAAAACTTTTTACTAAATGATTTTCAATTTCCATAAAATAGAAATTGGGTTTAGTTTTTTTTTTTTTCCTTACAAAAGAAATTGGATTCTAGTTAACAAATGCATGCATGTATATGTTAAATGTAACGTTTTTTATCGGGAACTCTTCAGAAGTTTTCATATTAAAACATTTCACATGACAATATTTTATTCAATATTCTTGTTCGTGAGAATTCTCTATCAGTTAGATTTTTCTGTAGGTATTCTTTTTTGAGACCTTGATAATCATCTTTAACATTGCTTGCTCGTAAGATTATTGATTATTTCCATAAACTAATACAAAATTTTTAGGTGTACTTTTGTCCTCATTTACATATTTTTTGAAAAACTTCTCAAAAAGTTTCCTATCTCATAACTATTTCAAGTCAAGTACGTTTAACTGTAAAGTTCTTAAGTGATAGATTACCAAAATATAAATACATCTTGTTGGTATAGGTAATATTAATTAATTTTTTTAAGTTATCATACCTGCATAACCTCTTGATTCCTTTCATGCCGGTGTGATTCGTTCAAGTGTTACATTTCGTTTGGTTCGTCCTTAAACCACACTATATTAGAAGAGAGGTCTGCTTTGATACTATTTTGTCTTCACTCACATGTTTTCTATAAAACTTCTTAAAAGGTCATCCATCCCATAACTACCTCAATTCAAGCACGTTTAACTGTGGAGTTCTTAAGTGATACATCTTTTTAGTATAAATAATGTCAATTAATTTTTTTAAGTCATCCTTAACTTTACGTCCCATATGTCTAGTTTTTGGATTTCTCTTATTCCAGTGTGATTCATTCGAGGTATTACATTGAGAATTTTATTATATGCATTAGTACTCTATGGATTTTTTTTATTTTTATCTTAATCTTGTAATTTAATTTGATTTTTAAAATTAAAAAATTCCTTCTTTAATTATCTCTCTATCCTCCCCTACTTTTTTAAAAAACTTATGTCATTTGTCATCATTATTGTTGTCACCTCCCTCATCATTATTATCACATGGGTGGCATTGATAGTGGAGGCGGTTACAATAAGGACAACAAGCGATCATGCTAATGATAATGTTGTCAATGATAAATTATAACAATAATGGTGGTGAAGGCGACATAATGAGAATACAGGAGTCAACGACAAAAACAAATATATGATGATGACAATAGTAGTGATAATATTTGACATTGGTAATAATGATAATGGTGATATAGATGATGGAAGTGATGACTAGAACAATCGAGGTGACAAGGATGACAATGAATGTAACGACAATTAATAATGGAGATAAAGGATGAATTTTAAAAAAATTAAAAGATAATAAATAGAGATAATTAAGGGACAAAAGTTAATGATAGAGATAATTTGCTTTTAACAAAAAATAAAAATATCAATTTAGTTTTTAAGATTAAGGGGAAAATAATAAAATTCCTTAACGGTTGTATGTAGTAAAATTCATAATAGTGCATGCATGAACATGTTAGTTAAACCCACAAATATTTAATTAAAATGTATTAACAGTTTAAAAATGAAATGGCATAATTTTTTTTTTAATTTTGGTAATAATTACATTACAAATTATATTTTAAATAAATTCTAATTAATTCTCAATAAATTTTTTTAGCAAAGACAATGTATAAAAGTCATAGTCATAAAATAATATTTTTAAAGACTTTATATAAACCAAAAATATTTTTGAGTTATTACAATTTAAAAAAATGTTTACTATTTTAAATGTTATAATTTTTAGTTTTATAATCTATTTAAATCTGCTTATTAAATAATAAAAATCATTTTTATATTTAAAAACTTTCAAAACCTCAAACAAAAAAATAAAAAAATATATTATTTTAGATATTCATGTAAAATTAAATTAAAAAATATAACTCGATCACTAGAAGATTGTGTAATGCGTTTGGCTTAACTCATCAAACTCAAACATCCTTACTTTCTCATTCATTTAATTTTTTTAGTTATTTATTTTTTAAAAAAATTATATACAATCATGTGCAGTTGTGATTTTTTTGGGTTTCAATATATTTTATTTTTAAAACATTTTAAAAAATAAAAATATACACAGATTTCATAACTCAATTTCAATCTTTTTAATTGCTTGTAGTTTTTGTTAATTATTTTTTTTTAACATATTCACGTAGCTAGTGATGTAGATAGTACTTCATGGTAAGAAAGATATTTGGTTATTCGGAGTAGAGAGTACTAGTATTACATTACAGGTTGCCTTGGAAAAACCTATCACAAAACTAGTTAATGAATTTATATAGGCATTAGGTGTGAATCTTCTCCATGTCCGTGAATATGAACATTAATTCCAGAGTATAATTTCGGCACGCAAGCCATGGACGGTAATTATCATTATCATTTCGCTAATGCAACGGCGAAAATGATGACATCCAAACGTTGTCCGGAATTGATTCTTGGATCGGAAATTTGGTAGAATTTCTTCCCTATGGATAGAGCCAATAATTTCAAGGCCATGCATATAAACCAAAACGAAATGCGTTATGAAGATGACATCCAAATTTGGACGACCCTATATACAAAGCAAGTTGTTGATTTCAAATTATGGAATTGGGCAAGTGGTCCTCATGCCTTAATGTTTACGTAGCTCACACTCCTCAAAAAAATAATTTGCAGACCAAAATTAAACATATAAATAAATGCCCTTCAAACTTTCCAACCATGCATAGTATCCAGACAAAAATGTGGATTAATGCTATCTTTGCCTCAATACCGTCCGTACTCTCAACTCTGTTGGGGGACCAAGAATGCAGATGGCTAATATTTCTGTAAATGTAAATAGTTTCGTTATCATTGATGATTGAATAGCTAAAGGAAGTAGAGAAGTGTGTGCACATAATTTTGGTGCACTATTGATGACTTCAAGATAAGCCAGTGCTCTATCTCCACAACTTTTTGTTTCTTTTCTCCCAAATTAAGGCGAAGCAGGCTACATTTTTATATTTGTAACGCTGGCTGAAGAATTAAACGTAACAACTTTTTGTTTCTTTTCTCCCAAATTAAGGTGAAGCAGACTACATTTTTATATTTGTAAAGCTGGCTGAAGAATTAAACGTAATGTAATACAGTCACTTCACAATATGGGTTAATATTGACTAAGCTGAGGGCAAACTAAAATATACAAATATATAGTCCAACTAAATCATTATCGAGTAATGCATGGTGCATTCTGTTCAAAAGGTCTGACTTATATGAAAATGTTGTAGAGCTAGGTTGTTTATCCTAGCACCGTGTGTTTACACATAGTAAGCATGGATCAAACCCCTTTATTAAAAAATCAATAATAAGCATGACTTGTTGTTTGAAGATTTTGCAATGACCCGGCGTCTTTGATTTATATTTTGAAGAAATATTAGTTGAATGTAACTACTTTTTGATACCTAATTAGTTTATGAGTACGTTAAGAACTTGATTTAATTTCAATCTTATGAAAGTAGTTGGTTAAGATATACTTTCTAATACATCCTTTCAAATACTTACTCTCTAATGGATTAAAATTTATTAATTTGAAGCATATAATTCAAGATCTTGACAAAATTGCTAAAAAAACGACAAATAAATCTCTTTATGGATTAAAATAATGTAATACATATGGCACAATTGATCATCTAAGTGAGTTTTTGAAAAAGATAATTATTATTTTAAGTCGATAGCTTAAATATTATTAAAAATCCTAAAGGGTTTCCAAAAGTATATTTTTAGAAAAGAAACTTATGTTATTTTATTCTTAACAAAATCAGAAATATAATGAAAGATATGAGAGGTAACATATAAATTCGACGCTTTTGTTAAATCATAAGTGATAAAATTTGCTTGTCTCTTTACAAATTAAACTCACTATTGAGTTAGAAAAAAAGAAAAGTAACTATACTAATAATATATAACAGTATTATATAATAATAGAAATACATGTTAGTAGAATAAATCACATTATTGTAGCATAAGTTTTTAATGTCTATACTAGCAATTTAACTTTCATTAGAGAAATATTATATTAACAAAGGCTAATCCAATGTTAAAGTACTAGTAATTAGTAAATGACTATTTTTTCTAGTATTGTCAGTCATATAACAACTTCATACTTTATAATTAGAATGTGAAATAAAACTTTTGATTAATAAAGGTGAGATAGTGGTCCAGGTATGAGTGTGCAAGTATTTACAATATATATATATATATATATATATATATATATATATATATATATATATATATATATATAATTATATTGGTGTAATTTTATTATATAATATTTTTATAACTTGATATAAAATATAATTTTTATTAATTTAATTATTAAAATTATATTTATATATTATTAAGATCGTTTATATTAAAATAAGAAGATGATGATTTATATTTTAATATATTTTAAAATAAATAAGATAATAAATGATTTTAAATTAATATAAAATTTTATATTTGTGATTTATGTAAAAAAAAATTCAATCTAATAGAGTTTTAAGATATATTATTTAATTAAAAGTTATAAAATTATATAATAATTCAAAGTTATAAAATAGTATTATGTATATTATGTGTGCATATCATTATACTATCTTTAAATAAGGTTAGAAAAACTATCTTTAAATGGCCTAATTAAATTTATACGTTGATCAACACAAGCTCAAACATTTGAGTAAACTGATTATTATATAATTGCAAATAGTATAGTAAAAATTTAATATAATAATATTATTATATTATTTTTATAGATTAAATATATTTTTAGACTCAGTAAATAAATTTTTTTTATCTATCTCTGTAATAAAAAATAAATGTTAATTTGCAATATAAATTTATTTTTCAACAATATTTTTATTTATTATTCGATTTAAAATAATCTAACTCCGCTGCCGTATAAAAACAAATACTACTCCGTATGAAATATTGAGCTAGAATTCTTTTGGTGACAATAATGAGCTTGAATTTAGGCAAGTTCCCGTAATTCTCAATTAAATGCGTCACTTTGTTTGGTTAATGAGAGTCCCGTCAAAATTTGATGAGTCAAGAATCACAGAGAGGTAGTATTTTGTCAATAACATCGAGTCCTACTCGGCGGCAACATAAAAAACATTTTGCGTCATGTCCATTCAATACATTCATAATTCCCATTATATCATACTGGGGAAAAACAGACACAATTTATGCCCGTATTTTTTTTATATTATATTATTTTTATATTTATCATTCTTTAATTAATGTGTATACTAATTTTAGTTTAATATATTTTTTGAATATATATTGATTTATACAATTTTTTTATTTCTTATATTATCTTTTGTGTATTAGGTCTAGTCCATGGCATTTTAGTAATATTAAAAAAATATTTAAGTTTAATAATTAGTGAAATGAAGAATATTTTTATTTCACATTTTTCATTACAAATTGAAATATTTTATTTTATTATTGAGTTAATGTATGAATAGATATAAAAAAATTATAAATATCAAGTAAATTATTCTTCTCGTTCCTTACTTTATTTTTTATGTTTAATTTGATCATCTATTTTTAACAGGTTTAACTAGTTCTCTTATTTTTTAAGATAAACTAAATTTGATTTTTGTCATGTACAATGAATTCAATTTGATATCATTTCTTACTCGAGATTTCACTTGTTCTGCCATGTGCTTCTCGCCATTCAAATTGGAATGCTCTTTTATAGATCATGGTTATTGGATTTCACTCCTCCAAAACCTGCTTTTGAGGCGGTGTTATTGTTAGCGCAAGTGACAATGGGCGAATGAGATTAGTGAAAGTGGTGTTGTTGTCCATGCGAATAAGGAACAACGATAGAGAGAGAATTGAAGATGAATTTTAAGAAGGAGAAAGAGATAGTTTAGAAGGTCCAATCAATTGAAAAGAATATATGTAAATGTGATTATATTATTTGGAAGTTGTAACTAAATGTTAACCCACAAGTGCAAAGCTGAGTTGAAGTTGTGTACATGAATAATTGAAGGAGAGGATAATGGGTCAGTAGGTTACAAAATCATAATCTTGGGTAATGGATGGGGAAGTTACAAGATCAAAATTGTGGATAGTTGCACTATCTGTGGAATAGAAACAAAAGAGAATTAATTAATATACATATAATATTTAATATTATCAAGGATAAAAATGGTCTTAAAAAAATAAAGACAAAAAAAAATTAGTATAAATAATATCTATTGGTATCTATTGTTATAGATATAGATACATATATTTATATTTATTATATGACTAATATAAATATAATTTTTCTCAACATTTACACATGCCACTATTCATCAAATTATTTATTGGACTACAGAACACAAGAAATAAAAATATACTATATCTATTTTCTCCCCCTTTCGTGCCCCCCCCCTATAAACCCCCCCCCCCCCCAAAAAAATAAAAAAAAAAAAAAAGGTTATTGGTTACTTAAAAAAAAAAAACCTCCCGGTTTAAATGATTGACCCCAAAAAAACTTCTGGGGTTTATCCCCCCCCCCGCGGGAGGAACCATCCCCCCCCTCCTTTTTTTTAATTGAAAACCATTGTCCTTTGTGTTTTCCTCACCTTAAAAAATTAGACAGTTAGTTTTTTATTGACCACAATCATGTCGAAATAGTGTTTCTTGCTTCATTTCTGGAGGACGTAAAAAGAGATGGAGGGGGGAAACGGGTGGGTATATTATCTCCCCCAGAGATTCAGCACGGTACCTTTGTGACTGGACAGAAAAATTTAATGGAAAAATTACAGTCTGAGTGATTGCCAACCTTG